>NW_027328778.1:0-35763 GCF_048564905.1 Vicugna pacos
AATGCTCACAGCAGCCCTATTTGTATTAGCCAGACGTGGAACTAACCCCAACATCTAACGACTGGTGACTGATAAAGAAGTCGTTGTCTTTTTATGCCGCGGAATACTACACAGCCGCGAAAAAGGATGGAACCATGCATTTGCGGCAACATGGTTGGACACAGAGACAGTCCTTCTGAGTGAAGTAAGCCAGAAGAGAGAAAAATGCCGCATGACACAACTTCCATGTGAAATCTAAGAAAAAAAGACAGAAATGATCTTAACTGCAAAAGACAAATAGAGCCACAGACATAGAGAAACAAACTTATGGTTACCAGGGGAGGGACGGCGGTGGAAGGGTAAATATGGGGAATCGGAAAATTGCCCGTCTTGGGAGTGGTGACATGTTAGCTCTCTTGATTGTGGCGATGGCTTTCTGGGTGTAGACACGTATGAAAATTGATCAAATACTACACGTGAGATGTGTCTAATTGACGGAACAGAAATCGTAGCCCTGTAAAGGTGTTTTAAAACAAAGAGATGGGCTGCATTGTGTCCTATGTTTCTATGTGTCTTCAGGGAGGTCTCAGGGGGGGCGGTGCTGGCCGTCCTGCCAACACGATGGACATGAAGCCCGAACAATCCCCCAATCGATGGGAAGAGAAGAGACGAGCCATGGTCACATCTGGACCCCAAGCTTACCCGTGGTGCATGGGGGTGCCATTTATCGCCAATCCAGCGAGGTTCCGGCCAGAGCTAGAGGCGGGGCAGCGAACCGGGAGCGGCACTAAGGAGCATCGTGGCGCAGAGGCTGGACTGGGGGCCCGCAGGCTCCTCCCAGGAGGAGCCTCAGGGTTTGGGAGGTGGCTAACGTGCCTGCTTCGTGTCACCAGCAAGTGATGCCACCCGTGGAAAATCAGCTGGAATCCTGAGCCGGGTCAGCCGTGGGTGATGCGGTAAAGGCTGCTTGCTAGCAGAGGGGAGGCCAGACGGACGGTGAAGCAAGCAACAGGCTGCTGAGCTTCCGGCCTGTGTTTACCGTGCTTTCCGTGTCTCCCTGCATCTCAGGGTCACCCGGAGGAATTCGTGTGGAGTTTAGAGGCCGACGGCCTCTCGGTTCCTCATCAGCCTGGCAAGCCCCCCAGCCCTCTGCGGCCAGACCTCTGCGAGCGTCTTTCCCTTGTTCTAGCAAAACCCTCCCCACCCTCGCCTGCGGCGGGCTTTTGTTTTTTTAATGGATGGCAGTGAGGATACCTTACAGCCTCCTCCGGCCCTTCCTTAGGGCTTCTGCCCTTAGACCACGGCAAGGGGCGGCCCCCCAACCCCCACCCCCGACACCCCCGCGCTGTCCTGGGTCCTGAACTACAGAGGGTCCCTCTGGCCCTGACACGCCCTCTGGCCACGCCCTCTACGGGGTGGAGTCAGCAGGGCCAAGGGGACACGCCCATTGGCTCCACCCCGTGCTCTGGAATCCCAGGACCCCGAATGCCCTGCCCCAGCAGCCCCTGACCCACTTGTAGTTTCTGCACCGGCTCTCCCCGGAGTTCAGCATCCCAGGACTCACAGAGAGGCCAACGGGCAGCTGTTGGCATGGAGGTTACGGACAGAGCCCGGATGTGAGGTCTCAGTGTCCCCCTGTGCACATCCAAGGCCCCTTGGGGCATGGGATGGACCCAGCATTGGGAAGAAAAGGGTCAGGCTGGCGGTCAGAGACTGGGAATCGGCTCTCCCCGCACTGTCGCTTTCTTCGCAGGACTCCCCTGAGTCTGGGAATTCTAAAGTTGAGCCTGGACGTTTGTGGCACGTGACAGTGACTTTGCGTGTGTGTGCGCGCGCCTGAGGACGTGTGTGGTTGTGTGTATGTTGTGGGGGTGTGTGTGGTCCATGACTCCGTGTGTGTGCGCGTGGGGATGTAGGCGGAGCAGAGTCAGTGTGTGTGCACGTGTGTTTGTGTGTACGTGCATGCATTAGTTTTAAGAATACTAGAAGCTGTCCTTCAGAAGTCTGCAGTAGTAAAAATTGTATGGTGTCCCTCACTGTATAATTCAAACTGAAAATAATCTTCAATCACCAGAAATGTAGTCCCCCCCAGATTCTGATCCCCCCCCCCCATACTGATTATGCCCTCATTGTACTGATGAGGAAACTAGCTTAGAGATGTTAAGTGACTCAGCCCAGGGCATGGAGCTCGCGAGCCCAGGGCCAGGACGCAGTCCAAGCGGCCGCGGCTCCAGAGGCCTGGAGCCCTGCTCACGACCGCGCGTGGCCTCTTGGCCGGGGTGGTGGGGGTGGGGTGGGGTGGGGGTGGGGGGAAGAGATTCTGACGGGCCGGGGCCAGCGTGCAGGCTGCCCAAGCCGCGGACTCTGCAAGTCGGGTGGAGAGTACCTGACGGCAGACGAGGGTAAAGGGCTGCTCAGAAATCAGATAGGTTCCTAGATCTTCGATGAGTAAGGAGGCTCAGTGCTCATCCTCGATCCCTTTGCTGGTGGCTAAAAGGGAGCAAGGCCCACGAGCGCGCTTCTGGGAGCGGCCTGCCAAAACCTGGAGCAGGGCTGCTCAGGACTGGCTCTGCAGCAGGAGCAGAGGGGGGCAATGTCGCCACCTGGTGGACATCCTTGGTAGTGGCAGTAGGAGGCCTAGCAGCCTGGGTATGGAGGCGGCAGGACGAGGTCCTAGTGGATGATCGTTTTCACATGGCTTAAAAAGCATTGCTTCATAGATTTTATCCACATTGGGGTCTATCCTACGATGGTAAATACGGTCTCCGTTACTCCATCTTAGCTGCATTGATTAATTTTTGTGAGGTTAGTTTTCTCTTCAATGATTTGGAAGCTATATGGTCTTCCAATTAAAATTCCCTCTAAGTTTTAATAAGTCATCTCTAAGTTCATAACTTTATGTATAACTGGACCAGTATTGCTATAACAGTCTCAAAAACGGAATAATCTATTAGATCTTGTTTCTCAATCATGATACATTTAGCATATTTTACCTCTCTGCCGTTCCCCATTGTGTGCGTGTGTGCGCGTGCGCGGGCTACAGTTACTGCTTTTTAGACAGTTGCTTTCAGTTTGTTGCATTCGCAATGAAAATATAGGTATAAACATCTTGGATTTAATTGCTCGCTACCGCTATTTAATCCCATGTCTTTCCCATTTTTGAGTTATTTACTTCTTTCCCAATCAAATGGACTCATGATTGGCTAATTTTTTTCCAGCGGTAGACTTGGAACCCATACCAGTCTATACGCAGCTTTATGTTCTCCTCAGCAACACCTCTCAGCCTCAACACCCAACAACACTCTCCGTATCTAGGGCCCCAAGGCTTGTTTTAAAATGCGGCATTGTTTCTCATGTCCCCCCGCCCCCCTCCCGCCCCAAAAAGGAAGCAAGAATCTTCCTTGATTTAACGTGCTGCCTTTTTAGGACTGGCTAGTCTTGTCTGCTGAATGGATATTAAGAGAGATTTCCTTAAACTTCCTCCTGCTTCGTGCCATAACTCGACTTCATTGAGAAGCATGTTTTTCCCGTTTCTAAGACGGGCTTCCGCTTTGAACTGCTAAACCATCACGGCACACTTTTTCTCCATACTTATTCCTGGAAAACTGAGCTCTCTGCCGGAGTAAAGACGGTTCCCGTCAGAGAAGTGTGGCTCCCTGTGCCAAGGTCAAAATGTAGAAGAAAGGGAAGATTCCTGTTTCCGAGGGTTCCATTTTGTCAGGTTAGAGATCTAGTCATCCGTGTGGCTGCGGTGGAATCTGCAGTATCTTGCCTCACAGTTTCCTTTTTCTGGCTTAGCAGGGGAGCCGCATTAGCTGAGGTCGCGGCGCTATGGCCCTTGTCAGGATCCCGGTGCTGAGGCAGCCCCTTCCCCCCACCCCCTCTCCTTGTCATTTTGATCGTGCAAACTGGGTGCCAGCTGTGTGAACCCTGCTCCTGGCCGCCACGATTGCCCCCCCCCTCCCCACGCGACGTGTCCCCAGTTCCTCGGCGTCCCTCACTGCAACCAGCTAGCTCCAGGAAGGGTGCGAGCTGGCTTCCGCTGTCGTCCTTCCTCCTTCCTGTCCAGGCGGGCCCTCCTTTTGCGCTAGTCGGCCCGAAACCTTCTCTCCCGCGCTGCATAGGCTGAAGGAATGCCTCAGCGTTTGCAGCCGCTAGAGGGCGCTCTTCTCCTCTCTTTGGGCCCCTTCAGCGCTTCCAGTGGAAATGTCCGAGGTGGGAAGGGCTTGGGGGTTCTCTGTATCTAGGGGCTCCCGATCCAGCCGATTCAACTAACTGTGGGTTGAAAATATTCGGGAAAAAACGGAAAGTTTCGAAAAGCGACAATTGAACTTGCCACACACCGGCAACCGCTTACATAGCATTCACGTTGCCTTGCATGCCGCGCGTCACCTAGAGATGATTTAAAGTACACAGGAGGACACAGCGAAAGAGAATGTGACAATGACTGTATGGGTATGTTTATGCATAAGTGGAAAATTGTGCTCTAGACTGGAATTCGACACAACATTGTAAAAACGACAGCAACGTGGAAGAAAAGTATGTTTGTATGTAAAAAATAAAGTCCTATGTCATTTTGTATAAGAGGCATCAGCATCCATGGATTTTGGCATCTGTGGGGAGTCCTGGAACCAGTGCCCCATGCTTACCAAGGCATGACTGGAAGCCCAGGCTCCTTATCCCAGCCTGTCATGTCCCCACGTGGTGTGAATCCTGCCTGTCCCACACTCCCCTGGTCACTCTCCTCCAGCCCTGCCAGACTGCCCTCTTCTTCTGGAACAGGCCAAGCTGAATGCACGTCATGTCTGGCCTCTGGGAATATCCGTTACTTTGTGAGCATGGCTCTGCTTCAGTAAGACGGGCTGCATTGTCACTAGAGAAGACGGGATGGAGGTTCCTTAAAAACCTACAGATGGACTTACCTGATGATCCAGCCTTCCCACGCCTGGGGATATGTCAAGAGAAAACTCTAACTCAAAAAGTCCCATGCACCTCAATGCTCACAGCAGCCCTATTTGTATTAGCCAGGACGTGGAACTAACCCCAACATCTAACGACTGGTGACTGGATAAAGAAGTCGTTGTCTTTTTATGCCGCGGAATACTACACAGCCGCGAAAAAGGATGGAACCATGCCATTTGCGGCAACATGGTTGGACACAGAGACAGTCCTTCTGAGTGAAGTAAGCCAGAAGAGAGAAAAATGCCGCATGACACAACTTCCATGTGAAATCTAAGAAAAAAAGACAGAAATGATCTTAACTGCAAAAGACAAATAGAGCCACAGACATAGAGAAACAAACTTATGGTTACCAGGGAGGGACGGCGGTGGGAAGGGGTAAATATGGGAATCGGAAAATTGCCCGTCTTGGGGAGTGGTGGACATGTTAGCTCTCTTGATTGTGGCGATGGCTTTCTGGGTGTAGACACGTATGAAAATTGATCAAATACTACACGTGAGATGTGTCTAATTGACGGAACAGAAATCGTAGCCCTGTAAAGGTGTTTTAAAACAAAGAGATGGGCTGCATTGTGTCCTATGTTTCTATGTGTCTTCAGGGAGGTCTCAGGGGGGCGGTGCTGGCCTTCCTGCCAACACGATGACATGAAGCCCGAACAATCCCCCAATCGATGGGAAGAAGAGACGAGCCATGGTCACATCTGGACCCCAAGCTTACCCGTGGTGCATGGGTGCCATTTATCGCCAATCCAGCGAGGTTCCGGCCAGAGCTAGAGGCCGGGGCAGCGAACCGGGAGCGGCACTAAGGAGCATCGTGGCGCAGAGGCTGGACTGGGGGCCCGCAGGCTCCTCCCAGGAGGAGCCTCAGGGTTTGGGAGGTGGCTAACGTGCCTGCTTCGTGTCACCAGCAAGTGATGCCACCCGTGGAAAATCAGCTGGAATCCTGAGCCGGGTCAGCCGTGGGTGATGCGGTAAAGGCTGCTTGCTAGCAGAGGGGAGGCCAGACGGACGGTGAAGCAAGCAACAGGCTGCTGAGCTTCCGGCCTGTGTTTACCGTGCTTTCCGTGTCTCCCTGCATCTCAGGGTCACCCGGAGGAATTCGTGTGGAGTTTAGAGGCCGACGGCCTCTCGGTTCCTCATCAGCCTGGCAAGCCCCCCAGCCCTCTGCGGCCAGACCTCTGCGAGCGTCTTTCCCTTGTTCTAGCAAAACCCTCCCCACCCTCGCCTGCGGCGGGCTTTTGTTTTTTTAATGGATGGCAGTGAGGATACCTTACAGCCTCCTCCGGCCCTTCCTTAGGGCTTCTGCCCTTAGACCACGGCAAGGGGCGGCCCCCCAACCCCCACCCCCGACACCCCCGCGCTGTCCTGGGTCCTGAACTACAGAGGGTCCCTCTGGCCCTGACACGCCCTCTGGCCACGCCCTCTACGGGGTGGAGTCAGCAGGGCCAAGGGGACACGCCCATTGGCTCCACCCCGTGCTCTGGAATCCCAGGACCCCGAATGCCCTGCCCCAGCAGCCCCTGACCCACTTGTAGTTTCTGCACCGGCTCTCCCCGGAGTTCAGCATCCCAGGACTCACAGAGAGGCCAACGGGCAGCTGTTGGCATGGAGGTTACGGACAGAGCCCGGATGTGAGGTCTCAGTGTCCCCCTGTGCACATCCAAGGCCCCTTGGGGCATGGGATGGACCCAGCATTGGGAAGAAAAGGGTCAGGCTGGCGGTCAGAGACTGGGAATCGGCTCTCCCCGCACTGTCGCTTTCTTCGCAGGACTCCCCTGAGTCTGGGAATTCTAAAGTTGAGCCTGGACGTTTGTGGCACGTGACAGTGACTTTGCGTGTGTGTGCGCGCGCCTGAGGACGTGTGTGGTTGTGTGTATGTTGTGGGGGTGTGTGTGGTCCATGACTCCGTGTGTGTGCGCGTGGGGATGTAGGCGGAGCAGAGTCAGTGTGTGTGCACGTGTGTTTGTGTGTACGTGCATGCATTAGTTTTAAGAATACTAGAAGCTGTCCTTCAGAAGTCTGCAGTAGTAAAAATTGTATGGTGTCCCTCACTGTATAATTCAAACTGAAAATAATCTTCAATCACCAGAAATGTAGTCCCCCCCAGATTCTGATCCCCCCCCCCATACTGATTATGCCCTCATTGTACTGATGAGGAAACTAGCTTAGAGATGTTAAGTGACTCAGCCCAGGGCATGGAGCTCGCGAGCCCAGGGCCAGGACGCAGTCCAAGCGGCCGCGGCTCCAGAGGCCTGGAGCCCTGCTCACGACCGCGCGTGGCCTCTTGGCCGGGGTGGTGGGGGTGGGGTGGGGTGGGGGTGGGGGGAAGAGATTCTGACGGGCCGGGGCCAGCGTGCAGGCTGCCCAAGCCGCGGACTCTGCAAGTCGGGTGGAGAGTACCTGACGGCAGACGAGGGTAAAGGGCTGCTCAGAAATCAGATAGGTTCCTAGATCTTCGATGAGTAAGGAGGCTCAGTGCTCATCCTCGATCCCTTTGCTGGTGGCTAAAAGGGAGCAAGGCCCACGAGCGCGCTTCTGGGAGCGGCCTGCCAAAACCTGGAGCAGGGCTGCTCAGGACTGGCTCTGCAGCAGGAGCAGAGGGGGGCAATGTCGCCACCTGGTGGACATCCTTGGTAGTGGCAGTAGGAGGCCTAGCAGCCTGGGTATGGAGGCGGCAGGACGAGGTCCTAGTGGATGATCGTTTTCACATGGCTTAAAAAGCATTGCTTCATAGATTTTATCCACATTGGGGTCTATCCTACGATGGTAAATACGGTCTCCGTTACTCCATCTTAGCTGCATTGATTAATTTTTGTGAGGTTAGTTTTCTCTTCAATGATTTGGAAGCTATATGGTCTTCCAATTAAAATTCCCTCTAAGTTTTAATAAGTCATCTCTAAGTTCATAACTTTATGTATAATTGGACCAGTATTGCTATAACAGTCTCAAAAACGGAATAATCTATTAGATCTTGTTTCTCAATCATGATACATTTAGCATATTTTACCTCTCTGCCGTTCCCCATTGTGTGCGTGTGTGCGCGTGCGCGGGCTACAGTTACTGCTTTTTAGACAGTTGCTTTCAGTTTGTTGCATTCGCAATGAAAATATAGGTATAAACATCTTGGATTTAATTGCTCGCTACCGCTATTTAATCCCATGTCTTTCCCATTTTTGAGTTATTTACTTCTTTCCCAATCAAATGGACTCATGATTGGCTAATTTTTTTCCAGCGGTAGACTTGGAACCCATACCAGTCTATACGCAGCTTTATGTTCTCCTCAGCAACACCTCTCAGCCTCAACACCCAACAACACTCTCCGTATCTAGGGCCCCAAGGCTTGTTTTAAAATGCGGCATTGTTTCTCATGTCCCCCCGCCCCCCTCCCGCCCCAAAAAGGAAGCAAGAATCTTCCTTGATTTAACGTGCTGCCTTTTTAGGACTGGCTAGTCTTGTCTGCTGAATGGATATTAAGAGAGATTTCCTTAAACTTCCTCCTGCTTCGTGCCATAACTCGACTTCATTGAGAAGCATGTTTTTCCCGTTTCTAAGACGGGCTTCCGCTTTGAACTGCTAAACCATCACGGCACACTTTTTCTCCATACTTATTCCTGGAAAACTGAGCTCTCTGCCGGAGTAAAGACGGTTCCCGTCAGAGAAGTGTGGCTCCCTGTGCCAAGGTCAAAATGTAGAAGAAAGGGAAGATTCCTGTTTCCGAGGGTTCCATTTTGTCAGGTTAGAGATCTAGTCATCCGTGTGGCTGCGGTGGAATCTGCAGTATCTTGCCTCACAGTTTCCTTTTTCTGGCTTAGCAGGGGAGCCGCATTAGCTGAGGTCGCGGCGCTATGGCCCTTGTCAGGATCCCGGTGCTGAGGCAGCCCCTTCCCCCCACCCCCTCTCCTTGTCATTTTGATCGTGCAAACTGGGTGCCAGCTGTGTGAACCCTGCTCCTGGCCGCCACGATTGCCCCCCCCCTCCCCACGCGACGTGTCCCCAGTTCCTCGGCGTCCCTCACTGCAACCAGCTAGCTCCAGGAAGGGTGCGAGCTGGCTTCCGCTGTCGTCCTTCCTCCTTCCTGTCCAGGCGGGCCCTCCTTTTGCGCTAGTCGGCCCGAAACCTTCTCTC
This sequence comes from Vicugna pacos, assembly GCF_048564905.1. Classification (NCBI taxonomy): domain Eukaryota; kingdom Metazoa; phylum Chordata; class Mammalia; order Artiodactyla; family Camelidae; genus Vicugna; species Vicugna pacos. The sequence continues at coordinate 9,064 of NW_027328778.1, forward strand.
CCGCGCTGCATAGGCTGAAGGAATGCCTCAGCGTTTGCAGCCGCTAGAGGGCGCTCTTCTCCTCTCTTTGGGCCCCTTCAGCGCTTCCAGTGGAAATGTCCGAGGTGGGAAGGGCTTGGGGGTTCTCTGTATCTAGGGGCTCCCGATCCAGCCGATTCAACTAACTGTGGGTTGAAAATATTCGGGAAAAAACGGAAAGTTTCGAAAAGCGACAATTGAACTTGCCACACACCGGCAACCGCTTACATAGCATTCACGTTGCCTTGCATGCCGCGCGTCACCTAGAGATGATTTAAAGTACACAGGAGGACACAGCGAAAGAGAATGTGACAATGACTGTATGGGTATGTTTATGCATAAGTGGAAAATTGTGCTCTAGACTGGAATTCGACACAACATTGTAAAAACGACAGCAACGTGGAAGAAAAGTATGTTTGTATGTAAAAAATAAAGTCCTATGTCATTTTGTATAAGAGGCATCAGCATCCATGGATTTTGGCATCTGTGGGGAGTCCTGGAACCAGTGCCCCATGCTTACCAAGGCATGACTGGAAGCCCAGGCTCCTTATCCCAGCCTGTCATGTCCCCACGTGGTGTGAATCCTGCCTGTCCCACACTCCCCTGGTCACTCTCCTCCAGCCCTGCCAGACTGCCCTCTTCTTCTGGAACAGGCCAAGCTGAATGCACGTCATGTCTGGCCTCTGGGAATATCCGTTACTTTGTGAGCATGGCTCTGCTTCAGTAAGACGGGCTGCATTGTCACTAGAGAAGACGGGATGGAGGTTCCTTAAAAACCTACAGATGGACTTACCTGATGATCCAGCCTTCCCACGCCTGGGGATATGTCAAGAGAAAACTCTAACTCAAAAAGTCCCATGCACCTCAATGCTCACAGCAGCCCTATTTGTATTAGCCAGGACGTGGAACTAACCCCAACATCTAACGACTGGTGACTGGATAAAGAAGTCGTTGTCTTTTTATGCCGCGGAATACTACACAGCCGCGAAAAAGGATGGAACCATGCCATTTGCGGCAACATGGTTGGACACAGAGACAGTCCTTCTGAGTGAAGTAAGCCAGAAGAGAGAAAAATGCCGCATGACACAACTTCCATGTGAAATCTAAGAAAAAAAGACAGAAATGGTCTTAACTGCAAAAGACAAATAGAGCCACAGACATAGAGAAACAAACTTATGGTTACCAGGGAGGGACGGCGGTGGGAAGGGGTAAATATGGGAATCGGAAAATTGCCCGTCTTGGGGAGTGGTGGACATGTTAGCTCTCTTGATTGTGGCGATGGCTTTCTGGGTGTAGACACGTATGAAAATTGATCAAATACTACACGTGAGATGTGTCTAATTGACGGAACAGAAATCGTAGCCCTGTAAAGGTGTTTTAAAACAAAGAGATGGGCTGCATTGTGTCCTATGTTTCTATGTGTCTTCAGGGAGGTCTCAGGGGGGCGGTGCTGGCCTTCCTGCCAACACGATGACATGAAGCCCGAACAATCCCCCAATCGATGGGAAGAAGAGACGAGCCATGGTCACATCTGGACCCCAAGCTTACCCGTGGTGCATGGGTGCCATTTATCGCCAATCCAGCGAGGTTCCGGCCAGAGCTAGAGGCCGGGGCAGCGAACCGGGAGCGGCACTAAGGAGCATCGTGGCGCAGAGGCTGGACTGGGGGCCCGCAGGCTCCTCCCAGGAGGAGCCTCAGGGTTTGGGAGGTGGCTAACGTGCCTGCTTCGTGTCACCAGCAAGTGATGCCACCCGTGGAAAATCAGCTGGAATCCTGAGCCGGGTCAGCCGTGGGTGATGCGGTAAAGGCTGCTTGCTAGCAGAGGGGAGGCCAGACGGACGGTGAAGCAAGCAACAGGCTGCTGAGCTTCCGGCCTGTGTTTACCGTGCTTTCCGTGTCTCCCTGCATCTCAGGGTCACCCGGAGGAATTCGTGTGGAGTTTAGAGGCCGACGGCCTCTCGGTTCCTCATCAGCCTGGCAAGCCCCCCAGCCCTCTGCGGCCAGACCTCTGCGAGCGTCTTTCCCTTGTTCTAGCAAAACCCTCCCCACCCTCGCCTGCGGCGGGCTTTTGTTTTTTTAATGGATGGCAGTGAGGATACCTTACAGCCTCCTCCGGCCCTTCCTTAGGGCTTCTGCCCTTAGACCACGGCAAGGGGCGGCCCCCCAACCCCCACCCCCGACACCCCCGCGCTGTCCTGGGTCCTGAACTACAGAGGGTCCCTCTGGCCCTGACACGCCCTCTGGCCACGCCCTCTACGGGGTGGAGTCAGCAGGGCCAAGGGGACACGCCCATTGGCTCCACCCCGTGCTCTGGAATCCCAGGACCCCGAATGCCCTGCCCCAGCAGCCCCTGACCCACTTGTAGTTTCTGCACCGGCTCTCCCCGGAGTTCAGCATCCCAGGACTCACAGAGAGGCCAACGGGCAGCTGTTGGCATGGAGGTTACGGACAGAGCCCGGATGTGAGGTCTCAGTGTCCCCCTGTGCACATCCAAGGCCCCTTGGGGCATGGGATGGACCCAGCATTGGGAAGAAAAGGGTCAGGCTGGCGGTCAGAGACTGGGAATCGGCTCTCCCCGCACTGTCGCTTTCTTCGCAGGACTCCCCTGAGTCTGGGAATTCTAAAGTTGAGCCTGGACGTTTGTGGCACGTGACAGTGACTTTGCGTGTGTGTGCGCGCGCCTGAGGACGTGTGTGGTTGTGTGTATGTTGTGGGGGTGTGTGTGGTCCATGACTCCGTGTGTGTGCGCGTGGGGATGTAGGCGGAGCAGAGTCAGTGTGTGTGCACGTGTGTTTGTGTGTACGTGCATGCATTAGTTTTAAGAATACTAGAAGCTGTCCTTCAGAAGTCTGCAGTAGTAAAAATTGTATGGTGTCCCTCACTGTATAATTCAAACTGAAAATAATCTTCAATCACCAGAAATGTAGTCCCCCCCAGATTCTGATCCCCCCCCCCCATACTGATTATGCCCTCATTGTACTGATGAGGAAACTAGCTTAGAGATGTTAAGTGACTCAGCCCAGGGCATGGAGCTCGCGAGCCCAGGGCCAGGACGCAGTCCAAGCGGCCGCGGCTCCAGAGGCCTGGAGCCCTGCTCACGACCGCGCGTGGCCTCTTGGCCGGGGTGGTGGGGGTGGGGTGGGGTGGGGGTGGGGGGAAGAGATTCTGACGGGCCGGGGCCAGCGTGCAGGCTGCCCAAGCCGCGGACTCTGCAAGTCGGGTGGAGAGTACCTGACGGCAGACGAGGGTAAAGGGCTGCTCAGAAATCAGATAGGTTCCTAGATCTTCGATGAGTAAGGAGGCTCAGTGCTCATCCTCGATCCCTTTGCTGGTGGCTAAAAGGGAGCAAGGCCCACGAGCGCGCTTCTGGGAGCGGCCTGCCAAAACCTGGAGCAGGGCTGCTCAGGACTGGCTCTGCAGCAGGAGCAGAGGGGGGCAATGTCGCCACCTGGTGGACATCCTTGGTAGTGGCAGTAGGAGGCCTAGCAGCCTGGGTATGGAGGCGGCAGGACGAGGTCCTAGTGGATGATCGTTTTCACATGGCTTAAAAAGCATTGCTTCATAGATTTTATCCACATTGGGGTCTATCCTACGATGGTAAATACGGTCTCCGTTACTCCATCTTAGCTGCATTGATTAATTTTTGTGAGGTTAGTTTTCTCTTCAATGATTTGGAAGCTATATGGTCTTCCAATTAAAATTCCCTCTAAGTTTTAATAAGTCATCTCTAAGTTCATAACTTTATGTATAATTGGACCAGTATTGCTATAACAGTCTCAAAAACGGAATAATCTATTAGATCTTGTTTCTCAATCATGATACATTTAGCATATTTTACCTCTCTGCCGTTCCCCATTGTGTGCGTGTGTGCGCGTGCGCGGGCTACAGTTACTGCTTTTTAGACAGTTGCTTTCAGTTTGTTGCATTCGCAATGAAAATATAGGTATAAACATCTTGGATTTAATTGCTCGCTACCGCTATTTAATCCCATGTCTTTCCCATTTTTGAGTTATTTACTTCTTTCCCAATCAAATGGACTCATGATTGGCTAATTTTTTTCCAGCGGTAGACTTGGAACCCATACCAGTCTATACGCAGCTTTATGTTCTCCTCAGCAACACCTCTCAGCCTCAACACCCAACAACACTCTCCGTATCTAGGGCCCCAAGGCTTGTTTTAAAATGCGGCATTGTTTCTCATGTCCCCCCGCCCCCCTCCCGCCCCAAAAAGGAAGCAAGAATCTTCCTTGATTTAACGTGCTGCCTTTTTAGGACTGGCTAGTCTTGTCTGCTGAATGGATATTAAGAGAGATTTCCTTAAACTTCCTCCTGCTTCGTGCCATAACTCGACTTCATTGAGAAGCATGTTTTTCCCGTTTCTAAGACGGGCTTCCGCTTTGAACTGCTAAACCATCACGGCACACTTTTTCTCCATACTTATTCCTGGAAAACTGAGCTCTCTGCCGGAGTAAAGACGGTTCCCGTCAGAGAAGTGTGGCTCCCTGTGCCAAGGTCAAAATGTAGAAGAAAGGGAAGATTCCTGTTTCCGAGGGTTCCATTTTGTCAGGTTAGAGATCTAGTCATCCGTGTGGCTGCGGTGGAATCTGCAGTATCTTGCCTCACAGTTTCCTTTTTCTGGCTTAGCAGGGGAGCCGCATTAGCTGAGGTCGCGGCGCTATGGCCCTTGTCAGGATCCCGGTGCTGAGGCAGCCCCTTCCCCCCACCCCCTCTCCTTGTCATTTTGATCGTGCAAACTGGGTGCCAGCTGTGTGAACCCTGCTCCTGGCCGCCACGATTGCCCCCCCCTCCCCACGCGACGTGTCCCCAGTTCCTCGGCGTCCCTCACTGCAACCAGCTAGCTCCAGGAAGGGTGCGAGCTGGCTTCCGCTGTCGTCCTTCCTCCTTCCTGTCCAGGCGGGCCCTCCTTTTGCGCTAGTCGGCCCGAAACCTTCTCTCCCGCGCTGCATAGGCTGAAGGAATGCCTCAGCGTTTGCAGCCGCTAGAGGGCGCTCTTCTCCTCTCTTTGGGCCCCTTCAGCGCTTCCAGTGGAAATGTCCGAGGTGGGAAGGGCTTGGGGGTTCTCTGTATCTAGGGGCTCCCGATCCAGCCGATTCAACTAACTGTGGGTTGAAAATATTCGGGAAAAAACGGAAAGTTTCGAAAAGCGACAATTGAACTTGCCACACACCGGCAACCGCTTACATAGCATTCACGTTGCCTTGCATGCCGCGCGTCACCTAGAGATGATTTAAAGTACACAGGAGGACACAGCGAAAGAGAATGTGACAATGACTGTATGGGTATGTTTATGCATAAGTGGAAAATTGTGCTCTAGACTGGAATTCGACACAACATTGTAAAAACGACAGCAACGTGGAAGAAAAGTATGTTTGTATGTAAAAAATAAAGTCCTATGTCATTTTGTATAAGAGGCATCAGCATCCATGGATTTTGGCATCTGTGGGGAGTCCTGGAACCAGTGCCCCATGCTTACCAAGGCATGACTGGAAGCCCAGGCTCCTTATCCCAGCCTGTCATGTCCCCACGTGGTGTGAATCCTGCCTGTCCCACACTCCCCTGGTCACTCTCCTCCAGCCCTGCCAGACTGCCCTCTTCTTCTGGAACAGGCCAAGCTGAATGCACGTCATGTCTGGCCTCTGGGAATATCCGTTACTTTGTGAGCATGGCTCTGCTTCAGTAAGACGGGCTGCATTGTCACTAGAGAAGACGGGATGGAGGTTCCTTAAAAACCTACAGATGGACTTACCTGATGATCCAGCCTTCCCACGCCTGGGGATATGTCAAGAGAAAACTCTAACTCAAAAAGTCCCATGCACCTCAATGCTCACAGCAGCCCTATTTGTATTAGCCAGGACGTGGAACTAACCCCAACATCTAACGACTGGTGACTGGATAAAGAAGTCGTTGTCTTTTTATGCCGCGGAATACTACACAGCCGCGAAAAAGGATGGAACCATGCCATTTGCGGCAACATGGTTGGACACAGAGACAGTCCTTCTGAGTGAAGTAAGCCAGAAGAGAGAAAAATGCCGCATGACACAACTTCCATGTGAAATCTAAGAAAAAAAGACAGAAATGGTCTTAACTGCAAAAGACAAATAGAGCCACAGACATAGAGAAACAAACTTATGGTTACCAGGGAGGGACGGCGGTGGGAAGGGGTAAATATGGGAATCGGAAAATTGCCCGTCTTGGGGAGTGGTGGACATGTTAGCTCTCTTGATTGTGGCGATGGCTTTCTGGGTGTAGACACGTATGAAAATTGATCAAATACTACACGTGAGATGTGTCTAATTGACGGAACAGAAATCGTAGCCCTGTAAAGGTGTTTTAAAACAAAGAGATGGGCTGCATTGTGTCCTATGTTTCTATGTGTCTTCAGGGAGGTCTCAGGGGGGCGGTGCTGGCCTTCCTGCCAACACGATGACATGAAGCCCGAACAATCCCCCAATCGATGGGAAGAAGAGACGAGCCATGGTCACATCTGGACCCCAAGCTTACCCGTGGTGCATGGGTGCCATTTATCGCCAATCCAGCGAGGTTCCGGCCAGAGCTAGAGGCCGGGGCAGCGAACCGGGAGCGGCACTAAGGAGCATCGTGGCGCAGAGGCTGGACTGGGGGCCCGCAGGCTCCTCCCAGGAGGAGCCTCAGGGTTTGGGAGGTGGCTAACGTGCCTGCTTCGTGTCACCAGCAAGTGATGCCACCCGTGGAAAATCAGCTGGAATCCTGAGCCGGGTCAGCCGTGGGTGATGCGGTAAAGGCTGCTTGCTAGCAGAGGGGAGGCCAGACGGACGGTGAAGCAAGCAACAGGCTGCTGAGCTTCCGGCCTGTGTTTACCGTGCTTTCCGTGTCTCCCTGCATCTCAGGGTCACCCGGAGGAATTCGTGTGGAGTTTAGAGGCCAACGGCCTCTCGGTTCCTCATCAGCCTGGCAAGCCCCCCAGCCCTCTGCGGCCAGACCTCTGCGAGCGTCTTTCCCTTGTTCTAGCAAAACCCTCCCCACCCTCGCCTGCGGCGGGCTTTTGTTTTTTTAATGGATGGCAGTGAGGATACCTTACAGCCTCCTCCGGCCCTTCCTTAGGGCTTCTGCCCTTAGACCACGGCAAGGGGCGGCCCCCCAACCCCCACCCCCGACACCCCCGCGCTGTCCTGGGTCCTGAACTACAGAGGGTCCCTCTGGCCCTGACACGCCCTCTGGCCACGCCCTCTACGGGGTGGAGTCAGCAGGGCCAAGGGGACACGCCCATTGGCTCCACCCCGTGCTCTGGAATCCCAGGACCCCGAATGCCCTGCCCCAGCAGCCCCTGACCCACTTGTAGTTTCTGCACCGGCTCTCCCCGGAGTTCAGCATCCCAGGACTCACAGAGAGGCCAACGGGCAGCTGTTGGCATGGAGGTTACGGACAGAGCCCGGATGTGAGGTCTCAGTGTCCCCCTGTGCACATCCAAGGCCCCTTGGGGCATGGGATGGACCCAGCATTGGGAAGAAAAGGGTCAGGCTGGCGGTCAGAGACTGGGAATCGGCTCTCCCCGCACTGTCGCTTTCTTCGCAGGACTCCCCTGAGTCTGGGAATTCTAAAGTTGAGCCTGGACGTTTGTGGCACGTGACAGTGACTTTGCGTGTGTGTGCGCGCGCCTGAGGACGTGTGTGGTTGTGTGTATGTTGTGGGGGTGTGTGTGGTCCATGACTCCGTGTGTGTGCGCGTGGGGATGTAGGCGGAGCAGAGTCAGTGTGTGTGCACGTGTGTTTGTGTGTACGTGCATGCATTAGTTTTAAGAATACTAGAAGCTGTCCTTCAGAAGTCTGCAGTAGTAAAAATTGTATGGTGTCCCTCACTGTATAATTCAAACTGAAAATAATCTTCAATCACCAGAAATGTAGTCCCCCCCAGATTCTGATCCCCCCCCCCCATACTGATTATGCCCTCATTGTACTGATGAGGAAACTAGCTTAGAGATGTTAAGTGACTCAGCCCAGGGCATGGAGCTCGCGAGCCCAGGGCCAGGACGCAGTCCAAGCGGCCGCGGCTCCAGAGGCCTGGAGCCCTGCTCACGACCGCGCGTGGCCTCTTGGCCGGGGTGGTGGGGGTGGGGTGGGGTGGGGGTGGGGGGAAGAGATTCTGACGGGCCGGGGCCAGCGTGCAGGCTGCCCAAGCCGCGGACTCTGCAAGTCGGGTGGAGAGTACCTGACGGCAGACGAGGGTAAAGGGCTGCTCAGAAATCAGATAGGTTCCTAGATCTTCGATGAGTAAGGAGGCTCAGTGCTCATCCTCGATCCCTTTGCTGGTGGCTAAAAGGGAGCAAGGCCCACGAGCGCGCTTCTGGGAGCGGCCTGCCAAAACCTGGAGCAGGGCTGCTCAGGACTGGCTCTGCAGCAGGAGCAGAGGGGGGCAATGTCGCCACCTGGTGGACATCCTTGGTAGTGGCAGTAGGAGGCCTAGCAGCCTGGGTATGGAGGCGGCAGGACGAGGTCCTAGTGGATGATCGTTTTCACATGGCTTAAAAAGCATTGCTTCATAGATTTTATCCACATTGGGGTCTATCCTACGATGGTAAATACGGTCTCCGTTACTCCATCTTAGCTGCATTGATTAATTTTTGTGAGGTTAGTTTTCTCTTCAATGATTTGGAAGCTATATGGTCTTCCAATTAAAATTCCCTCTAAGTTTTAATAAGTCATCTCTAAGTTCATAACTTTATGTATAATTGGACCAGTATTGCTATAACAGTCTCAAAAACGGAATAATCTATTAGATCTTGTTTCTCAATCATGATACATTTAGCATATTTTACCTCTCTGCCGTTCCCCATTGTGTGCGTGTGTGCGCGTGCGCGGGCTACAGTTACTGCTTTTTAGACAGTTGCTTTCAGTTTGTTGCATTCGCAATGAAAATATAGGTATAAACATCTTGGATTTAATTGCTCGCTACCGCTATTTAATCCCATGTCTTTCCCATTTTTGAGTTATTTACTTCTTTCCCAATCAAATGGACTCATGATTGGCTAATTTTTTTCCAGCGGTAGACTTGGAACCCATACCAGTCTATACGCAGCTTTATGTTCTCCTCAGCAACACCTCTCAGCCTCAACACCCAACAACACTCTCCGTATCTAGGGCCCCAAGGCTTGTTTTAAAATGCGGCATTGTTTCTCATGTCCCCCCGCCCCCCTCCCGCCCCAAAAAGGAAGCAAGAATCTTCCTTGATTTAACGTGCTGCCTTTTTAGGACTGGCTAGTCTTGTCTGCTGAATGGATATTAAGAGAGATTTCCTTAAACTTCCTCCTGCTTCGTGCCATAACTCGACTTCATTGAGAAGCATGTTTTTCCCGTTTCTAAGACGGGCTTCCGCTTTGAACTGCTAAACCATCACGGCACACTTTTTCTCCATACTTATTCCTGGAAAACTGAGCTCTCTGCCGGAGTAAAGACGGTTCCCGTCAGAGAAGTGTGGCTCCCTGTGCCAAGGTCAAAATGTAGAAGAAAGGGAAGATTCCTGTTTCCGAGGGTTCCATTTTGTCAGGTTAGAGATCTAGTCATCCGTGTGGCTGCGGTGGAATCTGCAGTATCTTGCCTCACAGTTTCCTTTTTCTGGCTTAGCAGGGGAGCCGCATTAGCTGAGGTCGCGGCGCTATGGCCCTTGTCAGGATCCCGGTGCTGAGGCAGCCCCTTCCCCCCACCCCCTCTCCTTGTCATTTTGATCGTGCAAACTGGGTGCCAGCTGTGTGAACCCTGCTCCTGGCCGCCACGATTGCCCCCCCCTCCCCACGCGACGTGTCCCCAGTTCCTCGGCGTCCCTCACTGCAACCAGCTAGCTCCAGGAAGGGTGCGAGCTGGCTTCCGCTGTCGTCCTTCCTCCTTCCTGTCCAGGCGGGCCCTCCTTTTGCGCTAGTCGGCCCGAAACCTTCTCTCCCGCGCTGCATAGGCTGAAGGAATGCCTCAGCGTTTGCAGCCGCTAGAGGGCGCTCTTCTCCTCTCTTTGGGCCCCTTCAGCGCTTCCAGTGGAAATGTCCGAGGTGGGAAGGGCTTGGGGGTTCTCTGTATCTAGGGGCTCCCGATCCAGCCGATTCAACTAACTGTGGGTTGAAAATATTCGGGAAAAAACGGAAAGTTTCGAAAAGCGACAATTGAACTTGCCACACACCGGCAACCGCTTACATAGCATTCACGTTGCCTTGCATGCCGCGCGTCACCTAGAGATGATTTAAAGTACACAGGAGGACACAGCGAAAGAGAATGTGACAATGACTGTATGGGTATGTTTATGCATAAGTGGAAAATTGTGCTCTAGACTGGAATTCGACACAACATTGTAAAAACGACAGCAACGTGGAAGAAAAGTATGTTTGTATGTAAAAAATAAAGTCCTATGTCATTTTGTATAAGAGGCATCAGCATCCATGGATTTTGGCATCTGTGGGGAGTCCTGGAACCAGTGCCCCATGCTTACCAAGGCATGACTGGAAGCCCAGGCTCCTTATCCCAGCCTGTCATGTCCCCACGTGGTGTGAATCCTGCCTGTCCCACACTCCCCTGGTCACTCTCCTCCAGCCCTGCCAGACTGCCCTCTTCTTCTGGAACAGGCCAAGCTGAATGCACGTCATGTCTGGCCTCTGGGAATATCCGTTACTTTGTGAGCATGGCTCTGCTTCAGTAAGACGGGCTGCATTGTCACTAGAGAAGACGGGATGGAGGTTCCTTAAAAACCTACAGATGGACTTACCTGATGATCCAGCCTTCCCACGCCTGGGGATATGTCAAGAGAAAACTCTAACTCAAAAAGTCCCATGCACCTCAATGCTCACAGCAGCCCTATTTGTATTAGCCAGGACGTGGAACTAACCCCAACATCTAACGACTGGTGACTGGATAAAGAAGTCGTTGTCTTTTTATGCCGCGGAATACTACACAGCCGCGAAAAAGGATGGAACCATGCCATTTGCGGCAACATGGTTGGACACAGAGACAGTCCTTCTGAGTGAAGTAAGCCAGAAGAGAGAAAAATGCCGCATGACACAACTTCCATGTGAAATCTAAGAAAAAAAGACAGAAATGATCTTAACTGCAAAAGACAAATAGAGCCACAGACATAGAGAAACAAACTTATGGTTACCAGGGAGGGACGGCGGTGGGAAGGGGTAAATATGGGAATCGGAAAATTGCCCGTCTTGGGGAGTGGTGGACATGTTAGCTCTCTTGATTGTGGCGATGGCTTTCTGGGTGTAGACACGTATGAAAATTGATCAAATACTACACGTGAGATGTGTCTAATTGACGGAACAGAAATCGTAGCCCTGTAAAGGTGTTTTAAAACAAAGAGATGGGCTGCATTGTGTCCTATGTTTCTATGTGTCTTCAGGGAGGTCTCAGGGGGGCGGTGCTGGCCTTCCTGCCAACACGATGACATGAAGCCCGAACAATCCCCCAATCGATGGGAAGAAGAGACGAGCCATGGTCACATCTGGACCCCAAGCTTACCCGTGGTGCATGGGTGCCATTTATCGCCAATCCAGCGAGGTTCCGGCCAGAGCTAGAGGCCGGGGCAGCGAACCGGGAGCGGCACTAAGGAGCATCGTGGCGCAGAGGCTGGACTGGGGGCCCGCAGGCTCCTCCCAGGAGGAGCCTCAGGGTTTGGGAGGTGGCTAACGTGCCTGCTTCGTGTCACCAGCAAGTGATGCCACCCGTGGAAAATCAGCTGGAATCCTGAGCCGGGTCAGCCGTGGGTGATGCGGTAAAGGCTGCTTGCTAGCAGAGGGGAGGCCAGACGGACGGTGAAGCAAGCAACAGGCTGCTGAGCTTCCGGCCTGTGTTTACCGTGCTTTCCGTGTCTCCCTGCATCTCAGGGTCACCCGGAGGAATTCGTGTGGAGTTTAGAGGCCGACGGCCTCTCGGTTCCTCATCAGCCTGGCAAGCCCCCCAGCCCTCTGCGGCCAGACCTCTGCGAGCGTCTTTCCCTTGTTCTAGCAAAACCCTCCCCACCCTCGCCTGCGGCGGGCTTTTGTTTTTTTAATGGATGGCAGTGAGGATACCTTACAGCCTCCTCCGGCCCTTCCTTAGGGCTTCTGCCCTTAGACCACGGCAAGGGGCGGCCCCCCAACCCCCACCCCCGACACCCCCGCGCTGTCCTGGGTCCTGAACTACAGAGGGTCCCTCTGGCCCTGACACGCCCTCTGGCCACGCCCTCTACGGGGTGGAGTCAGCAGGGCCAAGGGGACACGCCCATTGGCTCCACCCCGTGCTCTGGAATCCCAGGACCCCGAATGCCCTGCCCCAGCAGCCCCTGACCCACTTGTAGTTTCTGCACCGGCTCTCCCCGGAGTTCAGCATCCCAGGACTCACAGAGAGGCCAACGGGCAGCTGTTGGCATGGAGGTTACGGACAGAGCCCGGATGTGAGGTCTCAGTGTCCCCCTGTGCACATCCAAGGCCCCTTGGGGCATGGGATGGACCCAGCATTGGGAAGAAAAGGGTCAGGCTGGCGGTCAGAGACTGGGAATCGGCTCTCCCCGCACTGTCGCTTTCTTCGCAGGACTCCCCTGAGTCTGGGAATTCTAAAGTTGAGCCTGGACGTTTGTGGCACGTGACAGTGACTTTGCGTGTGTGTGCGCGCGCCTGAGGACGTGTGTGGTTGTGTGTATGTTGTGGGGGTGTGTGTGGTCCATGACTCCGTGTGTGTGCGCGTGGGGATGTAGGCGGAGCAGAGTCAGTGTGTGTGCACGTGTGTTTGTGTGTACGTGCATGCATTAGTTTTAAGAATACTAGAAGCTGTCCTTCAGAAGTCTGCAGTAGTAAAAATTGTATGGTGTCCCTCACTGTATAATTCAAACTGAAAATAATCTTCAATCACCAGAAATGTAGTCCCCCCCAGATTCTGATCCCCCCCCCCCATACTGATTATGCCCTCATTGTACTGATGAGGAAACTAGCTTAGAGATGTTAAGTGACTCAGCCCAGGGCATGGAGCTCGCGAGCCCAGGGCCAGGACGCAGTCCAAGCGGCCGCGGCTCCAGAGGCCTGGAGCCCTGCTCACGACCGCGCGTGGCCTCTTGGCCGGGGTGGTGGGGGTGGGGTGGGGTGGGGGTGGGGGGAAGAGATTCTGACGGGCCGGGGCCAGCGTGCAGGCTGCCCAAGCCGCGGACTCTGCAAGTCGGGTGGAGAGTACCTGACGGCAGACGAGGGTAAAGGGCTGCTCAGAAATCAGATAGGTTCCTAGATCTTCGATGAGTAAGGAGGCTCAGTGCTCATCCTCGATCCCTTTGCTGGTGGCTAAAAGGGAGCAAGGCCCACGAGCGCGCTTCTGGGAGCGGCCTGCCAAAACCTGGAGCAGGGCTGCTCAGGACTGGCTCTGCAGCAGGAGCAGAGGGGGGCAATGTCGCCACCTGGTGGACATCCTTGGTAGTGGCAGTAGGAGGCCTAGCAGCCTGGGTATGGAGGCGGCAGGACGAGGTCCTAGTGGATGATCGTTTTCACATGGCTTAAAAAGCATTGCTTCATAGATTTTATCCACATTGGGGTCTATCCTACGATGGTAAATACGGTCTCCGTTACTCCATCTTAGCTGCATTGATTAATTTTTGTGAGGTTAGTTTTCTCTTCAATGATTTGGAAGCTATATGGTCTTCCAATTAAAATTCCCTCTAAGTTTTAATAAGTCATCTCTAAGTTCATAACTTTATGTATAATTGGACCAGTATTGCTATAACAGTCTCAAAAACGGAATAATCTATTAGATCTTGTTTCTCAATCATGATACATTTAGCATATTTTACCTCTCTGCCGTTCCCCATTGTGTGCGTGTGTGCGCGTGCGCGGGCTACAGTTACTGCTTTTTAGACAGTTGCTTTCAGTTTGTTGCATTCGCAATGAAAATATAGGTATAAACATCTTGGATTTAATTGCTCGCTACCGCTATTTAATCCCATGTCTTTCCCATTTTTGAGTTATTTACTTCTTTCCCAATCAAATGGACTCATGATTGGCTAATTTTTTTCCAGCGGTAGACTTGGAACCCATACCAGTCTATACGCAGCTTTATGTTCTCCTCAGCAACACCTCTCAGCCTCAACACCCAACAACACTCTCCGTATCTAGGGCCCCAAGGCTTGTTTTAAAATGCGGCATTGTTTCTCATGTCCCCCCGCCCCCCTCCCGCCCCAAAAAGGAAGCAAGAATCTTCCTTGATTTAACGTGCTGCCTTTTTAGGACTGGCTAGTCTTGTCTGCTGAATGGATATTAAGAGAGATTTCCTTAAACTTCCTCCTGCTTCGTGCCATAACTCGACTTCATTGAGAAGCATGTTTTTCCCGTTTCTAAGACGGGCTTCCGCTTTGAACTGCTAAACCATCACGGCACACTTTTTCTCCATACTTATTCCTGGAAAACTGAGCTCTCTGCCGGAGTAAAGACGGTTCCCGTCAGAGAAGTGTGGCTCCCTGTGCCAAGGTCAAAATGTAGAAGAAAGGGAAGATTCCTGTTTCCGAGGGTTCCATTTTGTCAGGTTAGAGATCTAGTCATCCGTGTGGCTGCGGTGGAATCTGCAGTATCTTGCCTCACAGTTTCCTTTTTCTGGCTTAGCAGGGGAGCCGCATTAGCTGAGGTCGCGGCGCTATGGCCCTTGTCAGGATCCCGGTGCTGAGGCAGCCCCTTCCCCCCACCCCCTCTCCTTGTCATTTTGATCGTGCAAACTGGGTGCCAGCTGTGTGAACCCTGCTCCTGGCCGCCACGATTGCCCCCCCCCTCCCCACGCGACGTGTCCCCAGTTCCTCGGCGTCCCTCACTGCAACCAGCTAGCTCCAGGAAGGGTGCGAGCTGGCTTCCGCTGTCGTCCTTCCTCCTTCCTGTCCAGGCGGGCCCTCCTTTTGCGCTAGTCGGCCCGAAACCTTCTCTCCCGCGCTGCATAGGCTGAAGGAATGCCTCAGCGTTTGCAGCCGCTAGAGGGCGCTCTTCTCCTCTCTTTGGGCCCCTGCAGCGCTTCCAGTGGAAATGTCCGAGGTGGGAAGGGCTTGGGGGTTCTCTGTATCTAGGGGCTCCCGATCCAGCCGATTCAACTAACTGTGGGTTGAAAATATTCGGGAAAAAACGGAAAGTTTCGAAAAGCGACAATTGAACTTGCCACACACCGGCAACCGCTTACATAGCATTCACGTTGCCTTGCATGCCGCGCGTCACCTAGAGATGATTTAAAGTACACAGGAGGACACAGCGAAAGAGAATGTGACAATGACTGTATGGGTATGTTTATGCATAAGTGGAAAATTGTGCTCTAGACTGGAATTCGACACAACATTGTAAAAACGACAGCAACGTGGAAGAAAAGTATGTTTGTATGTAAAAAATAAAGTCCTATGTCATTTTGTATAAGAGGCATCAGCATCCATGGATTTTGGCATCTGTGGGGAGTCCTGGAACCAGTGCCCCATGCTTACCAAGGCATGACTGGAAGCCCAGGCTCCTTATCCCAGCCTGTCATGTCCCCACGTGGTGTGAATCCTGCCTGTCCCACACTCCCCTGGTCACTCTCCTCCAGCCCTGCCAGACTGCCCTCTTCTTCTGGAACAGGCCAAGCTGAATGCACGTCATGTCTGGCCTCTGGGAATATCCGTTACTTTGTGAGCATGGCTCTGCTTCAGTAAGACGGGCTGCATTGTCACTAGAGAAGACGGGATGGAGGTTCCTTAAAAACCTACAGATGGACTTACCTGATGATCCAGCCTTCCCACGCCTGGGGATATGTCAAGAGAAAACTCTAACTCAAAAAGTCCCATGCACCTCAATGCTCACAGCAGCCCTATTTGTATTAGCCAGGACGTGGAACTAACCCCAACATCTAACGGCTGGTGACTGGATAAAGAAGTCGTTGTCTTTTTATGCCGCGGAATACTACACAGCCGCGAAAAAGGATGGAACCATGCCATTTGCGGCAACATGGTTGGACACAGAGACAGTCCTTCTGAGTGAAGTAAGCCAGAAGAGAGAAAAATGCCGCATGACACAACTTCCATGTGAAATCTAAGAAAAAAAGACAGAAATGGTCTTAACTGCAAAAGACAAATAGAGCCACAGACATAGAGAAACAAACTTATGGTTACCAGGGAGGGACGGCGGTGGGAAGGGGTAAATATGGGAATCGGAAAATTGCCCGTCTTGGGGAGTGGTGGACATGTTAGCTCTCTTGATTGTGGCGATGGCTTTCTGGGTGTAGACACGTATGAAAATTGATCGAATACTACACGTGAGATGTGTCTAATGGACGGAACAGAAATCGTAGCCCTGTAAAGGTGTTTTAAAACAAAGAGATGGGCTGCATTGTGTCCTATGTTTCTATGTGTCTTCAGGGAGGTCTCAGGGGGGCGGTGCTGGCCTTCCTGCCAACACGATGACATGAAGCCCGAACAATCCCCCAATCGATGGGAAGAAGAGACGAGCCATGGTCACATCTGGACCCCAAGCTTACCCGTGGTGCATGGGTGCCATTTATCGCCAATCCAGCGAGGTTCCGGCCAGAGCTAGAGGCCGGGGCAGCGAACCGGGAGCGGCACTAAGGAGCATCGTGGCGCAGAGGCTGGACTGGGGGCCCGCAGGCTCCTCCCAGGAGGAGCCTCAGGGTTTGGGAGGTGGCTAACGTGCCTGCTTCGTGTCACCAGCAAGTGATGCCACCCGTGGAAAATCAGCTGGAATCCTGAGCCGGGTCAGCCGTGGGTGATGCGGTAAAGGCTGCTTGCTAGCAGAGGGGAGGCCAGACGGACGGTGAAGCAAGCAACAGGCTGCTGAGCTTCCGGCCTGTGTTTACCGTGCTTTCCGTGTCTCCCTGCATCTCAGGGTCACCCGGAGGAATTCGTGTGGAGTTTAGAGGCCGACGGCCTCTCGGTTCCTCATCAGCCTGGCAAGCCCCCCAGCCCTCTGCGGCCAGACCTCTGCGAGCGTCTTTCCCTTGTTCTAGCAAAACCCTCCCCACCCTCGCCTGCGGCGGGCTTTTGTTTTTTTAATGGATGGCAGTGAGGATACCTTACAGCCTCCTCCGGCCCTTCCTTAGGGCTTCTGCCCTTAGACCACGGCAAGGGGCGGCCCCCCAACCCCCACCCCCGACACCCCCGCGCTGTCCTGGGTCCTGAACTACAGAGGGTCCCTCTGGCCCTGACACGCCCTCTGGCCACGCCCTCTACGGGGTGGAGTCAGCAGGGCCAAGGGGACACGCCCATTGGCTCCACCCCGTGCTCTGGAATCCCAGGACCCCGAATGCCCTGCCCCAGCAGCCCCTGACCCACTTGTAGTTTCTGCACCGGCTCTCCCCGGAGTTCAGCATCCCAGGACTCACAGAGAGGCCAACGGGCAGCTGTTGGCATGGAGGTTACGGACAGAGCCCGGATGTGAGGTCTCAGTGTCCCCCTGTGCACATCCAAGGCCCCTTGGGGCATGGGATGGACCCAGCATTGGGAAGAAAAGGGTCAGGCTGGCGGTCAGAGACTGGGAATCGGCTCTCCCCGCACTGTCGCTTTCTTCGCAGGACTCCCCTGAGTCTGGGAATTCTAAAGTTGAGCCTGGACGTTTGTGGCACGTGACAGTGACTTTGCGTGTGTGTGCGCGCGCCTGAGGACGTGTGTGGTTGTGTGTATGTTGTGGGGGTGTGTGTGGTCCATGACTCCGTGTGTGTGCGCGTGGGGATGTAGGCGGAGCAGAGTCAGTGTGTGTGCACGTGTGTTTGTGTGTACGTGCATGCATTAGTTTTAAGAATACTAGAAGCTGTCCTTCAGAAGTCTGCAGTAGTAAAAATTGTATGGTGTCCCTCACTGTATAATTCAAACTGAAAATAATCTTCAATCACCAGAAATGTAGTCCCCCCCAGATTCTGATCCCCCCCCCCATACTGATTATGCCCTCATTGTACTGATGAGGAAACTAGCTTAGAGATGTTAAGTGACTCAGCCCAGGGCATGGAGCTCGCGAGCCCAGGGCCAGGACGCAGTCCAAGCGGCCGCGGCTCCAGAGGCCTGGAGCCCTGCTCACGACCGCGCGTGGCCTCTTGGCCGGGGTGGTGGGGGTGGGGTGGGGTGGGGGTGGGGGGAAGAGAGTCTGACGGGCCGGGGCCAGCGTGCAGGCTGCCCAAGCCGCGGACTCTGCAAGTCGGGTGGAGAGTACCTGACGGCAGACGAGGGTAAAGGGCTGCTCAGAAATCAGATAGGTTCCTAGATCTTCGATGAGTAAGGAGGCTCAGTGCTCATCCTCGATCCCTTTGCTGGTGGCTAAAAGGGAGCAAGGCCCACGAGCGCGCTTCTGGGAGCGGCCTGCCAAAACCTGGAGCAGGGCTGCTCAGGACTGGCTCTGCAGCAGGAGCAGAGGGGGGCAATGTCGCCACCTGGTGGACATCCTTGGTAGTGGCAGTAGGAGGCCTAGCAGCCTGGGTATGGAGGCGGCAGGACGAGGTCCTAGTGGATGATCGTTTTCACATGGCTTAAAAAGCATTGCTTCATAGATTTTATCCACATTGGGGTCTATCCTACGATGGTAAATACGGTCTCCGTTACTCCATCTTAGCTGCATTGATTAATTTTTGTGAGGTTAGTTTTCTCTTCAATGATTTGGAAGCTATATGGTCTTCCAATTAAAATTCCCTCTAAGTTTTAATAAGTCATCTCTAAGTTCATAACTTTATGTATAATTGGACCAGTATTGCTATAACAGTCTCAAAAACGGAATAATCTATTAGATCTTGTTTCTCAATCATGATACATTTAGCATATTTTACCTCTCTGCCGTTCCCCATTGTGTGCGTGTGTGCGCGTGCGCGGGCTACAGTTACTGCTTTTTAGACAGTTGCTTTCAGTTTGTTGCATTCGCAATGAAAATATAGGTATAAACATCTTGGATTTAATTGCTCGCTACCGCTATTTAATCCCATGTCTTTCCCATTTTTGAGTTATTTACTTCTTTCCCAATCAAATGGACTCATGATTGGCTAATTTTTTTCCAGCGGTAGACTTGGAACCCATACCAGTCTATACGCAGCTTTATGTTCTCCTCAGCAACACCTCTCAGCCTCAACACCCAACAACACTCTCCGTATCTAGGGCCCCAAGGCTTGTTTTAAAATGCGGCATTGTTTCTCATGTCCCCCCGCCCCCCTCCCGCCCCAAAAAGGAAGCAAGAATCTTCCTTGATTTAACGTGCTGCCTTTTTAGGACTGGCTAGTCTTGTCTGCTGAATGGATATTAAGAGAGATTTCCTTAAACTTCCTCCTGCTTCGTGCCATAACTCGACTTCATTGAGAAGCATGTTTTTCCCGTTTCTAAGACGGGCTTCCGCTTTGAACTGCTAAACCATCACGGCACACTTTTTCTCCATACTTATTCCTGGAAAACTGAGCTCTCTGCCGGAGTAAAGACGGTTCCCGTCAGAGAAGTGTGGCTCCCTGTGCCAAGGTCAAAATGTAGAAGAAAGGGAAGATTCCTGTTTCCGAGGGTTCCATTTTGTCAGGTTAGAGATCTAGTCATCCGTGTGGCTGCGGTGGAATCTGCAGTATCTTGCCTCACAGTTTCCTTTTTCTGGCTTAGCAGGGGAGCCGCATTAGCTGAGGTCGCGGCGCTATGGCCCTTGTCAGGATCCCGGTGCTGAGGCAGCCCCTTCCCCCCACCCCCTCTCCTTGTCATTTTGATCGTGCAAACTGGGTGCCAGCTGTGTGAACCCTGCTCCTGGCCGCCACGATTGCCCCCCCCCTCCCCACGCGACGTGTCCCCAGTTCCTCGGCGTCCCTCACTGCAACCAGCTAGCTCCAGGAAGGGTGCGAGCTGGCTTCCGCTGTCGTCCTTCCTCCTTCCTGTCCAGGCGGGCCCTCCTTTTGCGCTAGTCGGCCCGAAACCTTCTCTCCCGCGCTGCATAGGCTGAAGGAATGCCTCAGCGTTTGCAGCCGCTAGAGGGCGCTCTTCTCCTCTCTTTGGGCCC
This sequence comes from Vicugna pacos, assembly GCF_048564905.1. Lineage (NCBI taxonomy): Eukaryota > Metazoa > Chordata > Mammalia > Artiodactyla > Camelidae > Vicugna > Vicugna pacos. The sequence continues at coordinate 29,032 of NW_027328778.1, forward strand.
CTTCAGCGCTTCCAGTGGAAATGTCCGAGGTGGGAAGGGCTTGGGGGTTCTCTGTATCTAGGGGCTCCCGATCCAGCCGATTCAACTAACTGTGGGTTGAAAATATTCGGGAAAAAACGGAAAGTTTCGAAAAGCGACAATTGAACTTGCCACACACCGGCAACCGCTTACATAGCATTCACGTTGCCTTGCATGCCGCGCGTCACCTAGAGATGATTTAAAGTACACAGGAGGACACAGCGAAAGAGAATGTGACAATGACTGTATGGGTATGTTTATGCATAAGTGGAAAATTGTGCTCTAGACTGGAATTCGACACAACATTGTAAAAACGACAGCAACGTGGAAGAAAAGTATGTTTGTATGTAAAAAATAAAGTCCTATGTCATTTTGTATAAGAGGCATCAGCATCCATGGATTTTGGCATCTGTGGGGAGTCCTGGAACCAGTGCCCCATGCTTACCAAGGCATGACTGGAAGCCCAGGCTCCTTATCCCAGCCTGTCATGTCCCCACGTGGTGTGAATCCTGCCTGTCCCACACTCCCCTGGTCACTCTCCTCCAGCCCTGCCAGACTGCCCTCTTCTTCTGGAACAGGCCAAGCTGAATGCACGTCATGTCTGGCCTCTGGGAATATCCGTTACTTTGTGAGCATGGCTCTGCTTCAGTAAGACGGGCTGCATTGTCACTAGAGAAGACGGGATGGAGGTTCCTTAAAAACCTACAGATGGACTTACCTGATGATCCAGCCTTCCCACGCCTGGGGATATGTCAAGAGAAAACTCTAACTCAAAAAGTCCCATGCACCTCAATGCTCACAGCAGCCCTATTTGTATTAGCCAGGACGTGGAACTAACCCCAACATCTAACGACTGGTGACTGGATAAAGAAGTCGTTGTCTTTTTATGCCGCGGAATACTACACAGCCGCGAAAAAGGATGGAACCATGCCATTTGCGGCAACATGGTTGGACACAGAGACAGTCCTTCTGAGTGAAGTAAGCCAGAAGAGAGAAAAATGCCGCATGACACAACTTCCATGTGAAATCTAAGAAAAAAAGACAGAAATGGTCTTAACTGCAAAAGACAAATAGAGCCACAGACATAGAGAAACAAACTTATGGTTACCAGGGAGGGACGGCGGTGGGAAGGGGTAAATATGGGAATCGGAAAATTGCCCGTCTTGGGGAGTGGTGGACATGTTAGCTCTCTTGATTGTGGCGATGGCTTTCTGGGTGTAGACACGTATGAAAATTGATCGAATACTACACGTGAGATGTGTCTAATGGACGGAACAGAAATCGTAGCCCTGTAAAGGTGTTTTAAAACAAAGAGATGGGCTGCATTGTGTCCTATGTTTCTATGTGTCTTCAGGGAGGTCTCAGGGGGGCGGTGCTGGCCTTCCTGCCAACACGATGACATGAAGCCCGAACAATCCCCCAATCGATGGGAAGAAGAGACGAGCCATGGTCACATCTGGACCCCAAGCTTACCCGTGGTGCATGGGTGCCATTTATCGCCAATCCAGCGAGGTTCCGGCCAGAGCTAGAGGCCGGGGCAGCGAACCGGGAGCGGCACTAAGGAGCATCGTGGCGCAGAGGCTGGACTGGGGGCCCGCAGGCTCCTCCCAGGAGGAGCCTCAGGGTTTGGGAGGTGGCTAACGTGCCTGCTTCGTGTCACCAGCAAGTGATGCCACCCGTGGAAAATCAGCTGGAATCCTGAGCCGGGTCAGCCGTGGGTGATGCGGTAAAGGCTGCTTGCTAGCAGAGGGGAGGCCAGACGGACGGTGAAGCAAGCAACAGGCTGCTGAGCTTTCCGGCCTGTGTTTACGTGCTTTCCGTGTCTCCCTGCATCTCAGGGTCACCCGGAGGAATTCGTGTGGAGTTTAGAGGCCGACGGCCTCTCGGTTCCTCATCAGCCTGGCAAGCCCCCCCAGCCCTCTGCGGCCAGACCTCTGCGAGCGTCTTTCCCTTGTTCTAGCAAAACCCTCCCCACCCTCGCCTGCGGCGGGCTTTTGTTTTTTTAATGGATGGCAGTGAGGATACCTTACAGCCTCCTCCGGCCCTTCCTTAGGGCTTCTGCCCTTAGACCACGGCAAGGGCGGCCCCCCAACCCCCACCCCCGACACCCCCCGCGCTGTCCTGGGTCCTGAACTACAGAGGGTCCCTCTGGCCCTGACACGCCCTCTGGCCACGCCCTCTACGGGGTGGAGTCAGCAGGGCCAAGGGGACACGCCCATTGGCTCCACCCCGTGCTCTGGAATCCCAGGACCCCGAATGCCCTGCCCCAGCAGCCCCTGACCCACTTGTAGTTTCTGCACCGGCTCTCCCCGGAGTTCAGCATCCCAGGACTCACAGAGAGGCCAACGGGCAGCTGTTGGCATGGAGGTTACGGACAGAGCCCGGATGTGAGGGTCTCAGTGTCCCCCTGTGCACATCCAAGGCCCCTTGGTGCATGGGATGGACCCAGCATTGGGAAGAAAAGGGTCAGGCTGGCGGTCAGAGACTGGGAATCGGCTCTCCCCGCACTGTCGCTTTCTTCGCAGGACTCCCCTGAGTCTGGGAATTCTAAAGTTGAGCCTGGACGTTGTGGGCACGTGACAGTGACTTTGCGTGTGTGTGCGCGGCGCCTGAGGACGTGTGTGGTTGTGTGTATGTTGTGGGGGTGTGTGTGGTCCATGACTCCGTGTGTGTGCGCGTGGGGATGTAGGCGGAGCAGAGTCAGTGTGTGTGCACGTGTGTTTGTGTGTACGTGCATGCATTAGTTTTAAGAATACTAGAAGCTGTCCTTCAGAAGTCTGCAGTAGTAAAAATTGTATGGTGTCCCTCACTGTATAATTCAAACTGAAAATAATCTTCAATCACCAGAAATGTAGTCCCCCCCAGATTCTGATCCCCCCCCCCCCATACTGATTATGCCCTCATTGTACTGATGAGGAAACTAGCTTAGAGATGTTAAGTGACTCAGCCCAGGGCATGGAGCTCGCGGAGCCCAGGGCCAGGACGCAGTCCAAGCGGCCGCGGCTCCAGAGGCCTGGAGCCCTGCTCACGACCGCGCGTGGCCTCTTGGCCGGGGTGGTGGGGGTGGGGTGGGGTGGGGGTGGGGGGAAGAGAGTCTGACGGGCCGGGGCCAGCGTGCAGGCTGCCCAAGCCGCGGACTCTGCAAGTCGGGTGGAGAGTACCTGACGGCAGACGAGGGTAAAGGGCTGCTCAGAAATCAGATAGGTTCCTAGATCTTCGATGAGTAAGGAGGCTCAGTGCTCATCCTCGATCCCTTTGCTGGTGGCTAAAAGGGAGCAAGGCCCACGAGCGCGCTTCTGGGAGCGGCCTGCCAAAACCTGGAGCAGGGCTGCTCAGGACTGGCTCTGCAGCAGGAGCAGAGGGGGGCAATGTCGCCACCTGGTGGACATCCTTGGTAGTGGCAGTAGGAGGCCTAGCAGCCTGGGTATGGAGGCGGCAGGACGAGGTCCTAGTGGATGATCGTTTTCACATGGCTTAAAAAGCATTGCTTCATAGATTTTATCCACATTGGGGTCTATCCTACGATGGTAAATACGGTCTCCGTTACTCCATCTTAGCTGCATTGATTAATTTTTGTGAGGTTAGTTTTCTCTTCAATGATTTGGAAGCTATATGGTCTTCCAATTAAAATTCCCTCTAAGTTTTAATAAGTCATCTCTAAGTTCATAACTTTATGTATAATTGGACCAGTATTGCTATAACAGTCTCAAAAACGGAATAATCTATTAGATCTTGTTTCTCAATCATGATAACATTTAGCATATTCTTACTCCTCTCTGCCGTTCCCCATTGTGTGCGTGTGTGCGCGTTGCGCGGGCTACAGTTACTGCTTTTTAGACAGTTGCTTTCAGTTTGTTGCATTCGCAATGAAAATATAGGTATAACATCTTGGATTTAATTGCTCGCCTACCGCTATTTAATCCCATGTCTTTCCCATTTTTGAGTTATTTACTTCTTTCCCAATCAAATGGACTCATGATTGGCTAATTTTTTTCCAGCGGTAGACTTGGAACCCATACCAGTCTATACGCAGCTTTATGTTCTCCTCAGCAACACCTCTCAGCCTCAACACGCCAACAACACTCTCCGTATCTAGGGCCCCAAGGCTTGTTTTAAAATGCGGCATTGTTTCTCATGTCCCCCCCGCCCCCCTCCCGCCCCAAAAAGGAAGCAAGAATCTTCCTTGATTTAACGTGCTGCCTTTTTAGGACTGGCTAGTCTTGTCTGCTGAATGGATATTAAGAGAGATTTCCTTAAACTTCCTCCTGCTTCGTGCCATAACTCGACTTCATTGAGAAGCATGTTTTCCGTTTCTAAGACGGGCTTCCGCTTTGAACTGCTAAACCATCACGGCACACTTTTTCTCCATACTTATTCCTGGAAAACTGAGCTCTCTGCCGGAGTAAAGACGGTTCCGTCAGAGAAGTGTGGCTCCCTGTGCCAAGGTCAAAATGTAGAAGAAAGGGAAGATTCCTGTTTCCGAGGGTTCCATTTTGTCAGGTTAGAGATCTAGTCATCCGTGTGGCTGCGGTGGAATCTGCAGTATCTTGCCCTCACAGTTTCCTTTTTCTGGCTTAGCAGGGGAGCCGCATTAGCTGAGGTCGCGGCGCTATGGCCCTTGTCAGGATCCCGGTGCTGAGGCAGCCCCTTCCCCCCACCCCCTCTCCTTGTCATTTTTGATCGTGCAAACTGGGTGCCAGCTGTGTGAACCCTGCTCCTGGCCGCCACGATTGCCCCCCCCCCTCCCCACGCGACGTGTCCCCAGTTCCTCGGCGTCCCTCACTGCAACCAGCTAGCTCCAGGAAGGGTGCGAGCTGGCTTCCGCTGTCGTCCTTCCTCCTTCCTGTCCCAGGCGGGCCCTCCTTTTGCGCTAGTCGGCCCGAAACCTTCTCTCCCCGCGCTGCATAGGCTGAAGGAATGCCTCAGCGTTTGCAGCCGCTAGAGGGCGCTCTTCTCCTCTCTTTGGGCCCCTTCAGCGCTTCCAGTGGAAATGTCCGAGGTGGGAAGGCTTGGGGGTTCTCTGTATCTAGGGGCTCCCGATCCAGCCGATTCAACTAACTGTGGGTTGAAAATATTCGGGGAAAAAACGGAAAGTTTCGAAAAGCGACAATTGAACTTGCCACACACCGGCAACCGCTTACATAGCATTCACGTTGCCTTGCATGCCGCGCGTCACCTAGAGATGATTTAAAGTACACAGGAGGACACAGCGAAAGAGAATGTGACAATGACTGTATGGGTATGTTTATGCATAAGTGGAAAATTGTGCTCTAGACTGGAATTCGACACAACATTGTAAAAACGACAGCAACGTGGAAGAAAAGTATGTTTGTATGTAAAAAATAAAGTCCCTATGTCATTTTGTATAAGAGGCATCAGCATCCATGGATTTTGGCATCTGTGGGGAGTCCTGGAACCAGTGCCCCATGCTTACCAAGGGCATGACTGGAAGCCCAGGCTCCTTATCCCAGCCTGTCATGTCCCCACGTGGTGTGAATCCCTGCCTGTCCCACACTCCCCTGGTCACTCTCCTCCAGCCCTGCCAGACTGCCCTCTTCTTCTGGAACAGGCCAAGCTGAATGCACGTCATGTCTGGCCTCTGGGAATATCCGTTACTTTGTGAGCATGGCTCTGCTTCAGTAAGACGGCTGCATTGTCACTAGAGAAGACGGGATGGAGGTTCCTTAAAAACCTACAGATGGACTTACCTGATGATCCAGCCTTCCCACGCTGGGGATATGTCAAGAGAAAACTCTAACTCAAAAAGTCCCATGCACCTCAATGCTCACAGCAGCCCTATTTGTATTAGCCAGGACGTGGAACTAACCCCAACATCTAACGACTGGTGACTGGATAAAGAAGTCGTTGTCTTTTTATGCCGCGGAATACTACACAGCCGCGAAAAAGGATGGAACCATGCCATTTGCGGCAACATGGTTGGACACAGAGACAGTCCTTCTGAAGTGAAGTAAGCCAGAAGAGAGAAAAATGCCGCATGACACAACTTCCATGTGAAATCTAAGAAAAAAAGACAGAAATGGTCTTAACTGCAAAAGACAAATAGAGCCACAGACATAGAGAAACAAACTTATGGTACCAGGGAGGACGGCGGTGGGAAGGGGTAAATATGGGAATCGGAAAATTGCCCGTCTTGGGGAGTGGTGGACATGTTAGCTCTCTTGATTGTGGCGATGGCTTTCTGGGTGTAGACACGTATGAAAATTGATCGAATACTACACGTGAGATGTGTCTAATGGACGGAACAGAAATCGTAGCCCTGTAAAGGTGTTTTAAAACAAAGAGATGGGCTGCATTGTGTCCTATGTTTCTATGTGTCTTCAGGGAGGTCTCAGGGGGGCGGTGCTGGCCTTCCTGCCAACACGATGACATGAAGCCCGAACAATCCCCCAATCGATGGGAAGAAGAGACGAGCCATGGTCACATCTGGACCCCAAGCTTACCCGTGGTGCATGGGTGCCATTTATCGCCAATCCAGCGAGGTTCCGGCCAGAGCTAGAGGCCGGGGCAGCGAACCGGGAGCGGCCACTAAGGAGCATCGTGGCGCAGAGGCTGGACTGGGGGCCCGCAGGCTCCTCCCAGGAGGAGCCTCAGGGTTTTGGGAGGTGGCTAACGTGCCTGCTTCGTGTCACCAGCAAGTGATGCCACCCGTGGAAAATCAGCTGGAATCCTGAGCCGGGTCAGCCGTGGGTGATG
>NW_027328779.1:0-31703 GCF_048564905.1 Vicugna pacos
GTTGTTTTGGCTGCCGTTTGCCCCTTGAACGTCCATATGAATTTTGGGATCAGTTTTTCAATTTTTACAAAGAAGTCAGCTGGAAATTTGATAGGGATTCCACTGAATATGTAGATCAATTTGAGGTATCTTAACATTTTTAATAATATTGTCTATGATTCCATGAAATTGGGATGTCTTCCATATATGTAGATCTTTTAAAATTTATTTTGGTGATACTTCAAAAATTTCAATGTACATATCTTGTAAATTTTTGTTAAATGAATCTCTCATTTTATTTTTAATGCTGTTGTAAATGGAAAGGCTGAGTTTCTTATGGGTGGGACTATATTATCAATCTTCTTATTTCTAGAATCCCTTCACAGCAAATACCCTAGCTATATACTTGCTACATATATCTGTCCACAACTATTCCCCGCACCGTGTTATAAGAAACCAAGACCCAAGTTAAGCTACCTGAACCCCTATGTGGAAGTGAGAAATGAGACCTTTGGGTGGGGCTTTTTGCAGATGATACTGAGAGCTTATTCAGGATGGCTTCTTCTTAATTTCTTTTAAAAAACCCTTTCGTTGTATTTAGTCAGATACATTAAGAACATTCCCTTTTGATGTGCAGAGGAGCTAAGACTAAAGTTTTCAAATAATTTATAGTGAGAATGTTGTACTTGAAACCTAATTTGCATCAGTCTTTGAAGATTTATGTTTCAGGAGCTTTGACTAAAGAACACCTGTCTTTATTCAATAATGACAACTAAATGCTCAAGCAACATGTAAGAGTTTGAGCAAACTGCCCCCGCCCCGTAGTGCTGGGTGGCTGCAGCTGTAACTGGAGTCCCCGCTTACCTCTCCCAGTACGCTTGTGCTGATCTGCTCAAAGGGGCTCGTCCAACAGTTTATCAGTAGTCTGTTGGACAAAGTCATAAAACATTGATTGAAAGTTGCTAGAATGCAATATATTCTTATTAATATTAAGTAAGCACATATTGAGTGCTTACTGTATGATGGAATTGTCCCTCAACCTCACATGAATATTATTTCTCTTAAAACCTCACATATTTCCCTGTTATTCTCACTTTACAAATAAGGAGACTGAGAATTATGTCTTCTCTCTTTTGGGGGGAGCTCATTATCAATGATGAGAATTTGTAAGGAAAAAGATACTGATTCATCATGAGAAAATATTTTTGTGAGAGTCAGCAATGAAGAAGATGAACACTGAAGAAGGTGTTCATTGTTCGAGTGAGACAAGCCCTGGGTTGTGCGGAGTCAGCATCCCTGTCCTGGACACGGCACGGGTAGAGCTGCGTGGTGTGTGAGGCGGCGCGGCCACGCAGGGAACGCGGATGCTGAGCCATTGGGCTGTGCTCAGGCCCGGTGGGGCTTTCTCCTAAGGGCAGTGGACCGTCATTGACAGATTTTATGTAGGGGAGTGGGGTGCTCTCGTAGTTCACTTTGTCTTGTAGAATGCTTAGAAACATTTAGAAGGCTCGGCAGGAGGTGATGTGATGAGTCAGAGTAGGGTGGCTGCGAGGTGTAGCAGTGTTCAATTTTCAAGTGGTTTTCAGGCCCAGGCTTGTGGCTCAGCAGCCGTGTCACTTTGGATCATGCACTCAAGGAAGTGAAACAATTTATCTAATCAATTGAAGCAGTGATGTACCCAATTCCCAGGACTGTTTTGGAGATCCAGTGAGATAACTTCTGCACAGTGTGCAGCGTGGTCTCCAGCACAGGGTCAGTGCTGAGTGAGTGCCAGTATCTGGTAAGTCAGGTGAGGGTGGTGGGACTCTGTGACTGAGTATATCTGTGCCCTGAAGGAGGGATCCATTCACATCTGTGAGTGATGGGCCTGAGTTGGGAGAGGCAGGGAGACCTTACCCCCCGACCAGGTGCCCTGGGCAGGACGGCTATGGGAGTAGCACCATGAAGTCAGCTCTTTGCAGGTGGAGTTGGAGGTGCCCTTGAGACATCTAAGTGCAGTGTCACGAGCTGAAAGAGGAGGTCTGGGCCCAGGCTGTGCATTTGCCTATAATCTCAACACGTGAGGACGCCAAATTATTGATCACTGAACTCGAAGTCATACTTTACAGGAGAAATGAATAGTAGTATCATCTCTGTCATCAAAGCTCACGTCTATTTATTCATCAATCACGTTGCTAATTGGGTACTTACAGAGATCACTTCACCGTCCTCCCATGGGCTCAGGTTCCACAGAAAAGAGCTGATGAGTCTCCCTCTTTTCCATAAGCAGACACATTTAGCTTGTAGCCTTCTGTACCACGCCAGACTTAAGATATTAGTTTGTTGGTTTAATTGTATTTTCTGTTGGCCATGTCCTGACAAGAGAGAAATTTTACCTCATGGTCATGTTTCAATTAGCTGTTACTGAGAATTGTTGATCTGATACATAGTGTATGTATTCTGTTAACTTTGTAGAGTATTTATCATTTTTCTGTCTTTGCCCTTTAATTTTGTTTGCCTCTTCAGTATTCTATCCTATTTAGGGCCTTAATTTTTTTTAATTAAAAAATGTCTGTTAACAGTTAAGAAAACAAAAGCAAAGAAAAAAGGCACATGAGAGCTAAATTTAGAAAATCTCTAGTGTGGTTTCTGTCTCGGCAATGGAGGGTTCTAGAAACTGTTAGAAACCTTCATTAGACAAGTGCTTTAAAATGCTGATTAAGAAAACCTTCCTTCCTCATCTTTCAAGTTGCACAACTAATTGTCAAGAAAGTGAGAGGAAATTCTCAGAAGCGAAGACAAACGAGAAAGCAGGGATTTTGAGAGATACACGAGCCTTAGAAGCCCTGGGGTGCTGGTTGGCTCCTGAACTGATTTTCAGTTGCCTTGACAGGAGGGCAGGAGGTGAGTCCCAGGCCTCTCACACTGGGAGTTGGATGGCTGATCATATTATGGGCCATGTCCATCCCGAAAATCTTGGTTTACTAAAGGGTGAAAATGGAAGAAAAAATTCCTCAAGGCAAGAATGTAAGGAAAGTCAATTTTGTTGGAAGAGGGGAAAAATAACAAATCCAAAATAAGGATATAGGTTAAATCTGTTCTGGCATGAGAGTGACCACAAACTCCTGGCAGAAAAGCACAGCTACTCCTTGATTGATAAGTTGTGTTTTGAATGAATCAGTGAACAGCCATTCCGAAAAAGGCCTCCAGAGTCTTGTGGATGAAGATACTGGACTACAAACACCTCTCTTCCAAGGTCTCATTCAAATAATCAGAAAGGTTTTAAAGGAAAGTAGCAATAATCATAGTTCTATTTATTGACATTACTATATGCTAGGAATTCAGAGGTGACTATGCAGTTGTCTCTTCTTTTATGGACCTTACTTTCTCTTTGGGGAGACAAAATGACATAGTTGGTTAGCTTGGTGGAGGGAGGTATTAGTCTTTTGCAATTAGCCAGGAGAAGAGATTAAGAAAACAGTGAAGGGTGGGTGAACTTTTTAGCTGAGGACAGTCTTGTTCACTTGGCTTTTAATTGCTGGCTCAATGAGCTGTCACTCGAGGGAATAGATCTTACTGAGGATGTACTTAGCTCAGGCCTCTTTGGAATGGACAAGTGAACCCGGAGAAAGACAGTCAAATCTGTGGAGACATTAAAGTTCCCTTGGACGTGCTCCATCCCTGAGCCAAAGATAGGACAAATATGCAGCATTTCTTGAGGAGAGAGGAGTGGTTTTTAAGGTTCTCCAAGGATAAATCCCAGGGAACCGGGATGGCCAGTTGTCAAACTGTGACTTTGCTCTTTGGACGGTATACCCACCAAGGGTATTGGCCTTTTATAGGTTTTCATTTCTCTTTATTACATGTCAGGTGATGGGGACGTGGGCACAGGTGTTTGACAATTTGTTGAGTCGACTTTGAGTACCTGCCTAGAAGCACGGGCACAGTTGCGGCTGCATCATACATCTTGCAGCCCATCCCTTTCCCCTGCTCCGTGATCACGGCAGAGTGATTCCTTGTTGAACTGTCCATCTCCTCTGTGACATCATAACCCATGAAAAGACCGGAGCATATTAACTTGGATTTGTTAAAGTCAAAGGAACAGATCAAATATGGAGACAGATTTGTTCTTTCCTAGTTCAGTATTGCCATGGAAAAGGCAGTTTGGGCAGCTTTTTGTAGTGTCCTGGAGGCTTTCTCTCTCAGCTTCTGGGTGCCTCTGTTTTGCCCTGTAGATATGTTCGGTTTATAACTCATCTCTACTCCTTGGAAAACAACTCAATAAAAACCCAGTTGGTTTTCCACCAGCCATGGGCAGGGGTGAGATATACCATGTTATTATTTTATAAAATAAAAGTAATAATAGTTATAATAGTAATAGTAATAATAATAATAATATTTAAAGAAGTCTTAAAACAGGAATGAGCACATTGGAGAGAGTCAATAAATGCTTTCTGGCTTAAATCAAAAGTGATGACTCAGTGATTCCATGGCTACTGTATTTGCTAAGCTAGTTACTCCTTTGCTCCATTACACATTTTTTTAACTGAAAAAGAAATACAAGCAAATGGTTAAAAAAAAACCTCAAACAGAGCACAAAAATACACAAGTGAAAGAAGTTTTCTCTCATCCTCTGTTCTTTCAACCCTCTCTGGAAATGCCACTGTTTACTATCCTTTGGGTGCTTTTCCAGGTATGCTTTGCACATTCCCACCTATGTGTGTAAATTCCTTAAAACTTTTACTTATTTTTAACTTAAAGGGATTTAAATCCTCAAGTGGCTTCTGCCCGAGTAATAGAACAGAACATATCTGACTCCATATTAGATCTGTTCCTTTGAATTTAACCCTGCCCTCTGTCTCCTAGGCTTCATTTTGCTTCTAAAACAATGTTGCCTAGAGCCTGAAATATACAGGAGAGCCTATTCTGAAGGCTCTGACCTTTAAGGATATTTAACACTTTTTCATTCATTAAAAGATAACAAATTGCAGAAGAGAAAATAAAGTTTGTTTTGTTGGAGGTTTACAGGGATCTGACCCAGGCAGATAGCTGCAAGAACAAAGGATTCTAACAAGAAAGGATTCCTACACTAAGAAGTTTGCAACAACCAAGCACGTTGGAAAGGAGCCTGAATTGTGACTTGGGGATATGGTTTTCCAGGACATTAGTTTGCCATCTAGGCCTACAGAAACTTGCTATTCCATGCCCCAACATCTGGTCTCCCAACTTACTGGCCTGTCCTGCACTGAGGAGAATGAATTTGGACATGGTAACACTCCTATCTATCTTGAAAGCTGGGCACTGGAGCTGAGTGTTACGGAAACAAGACAGCCAAGAAACAAGCACCGATCGGAGTGTTGGAGTACTCAGAATTCTTATGCCGGCGGGCTCAGAGGGGCTTCTGCTCTGAAGTTCTGAGCACCTCCAAGACGTGCACATGAGGTTTGAAAGGCTTAATTACAAATAAGGGGGTATTAGACAATAAGGCTCAAACAACAAAAAGCAAGGAATCAGTACACTGGAGCTTATCAATTTGTAATAGATCACGTTACTGACACTTGTTGAGCTTGGATTTATGGGTTAGTTTGGAAGCCCAATAAACTGACACTAAACTTCAGATTTACAAGTTAGCCCAGCAGAATTTAGATCAGTAAACCGACACTTATCACACTTAGATTTGTGACTTAGCTTGATAGCCCAGCTGGACTTTTCCTTCACATAAGGACAGCTCTCCCACACCCAGGGAACTACTGTGAGCCCTTGATGTTTCCACTAGGGTGGGGTGTGGTTTACCCAGGAGGGATGGGGACACTGCAACAACACCAGGCAGTCTGCTCTGTCTGGGGCTCTGATCTTTTACCATCCCGCTCCCCGCCAGCCCAACACCTGGGATAGTGGAGCTAAGGCAGAGATCTTGCCTGCCTGTTTCCCAGCCTGTAAGAGGGGAATATGTACTCTTCCCAAGGTAGTTCTGAGCGACAACACCTACGGGTGCTTGGTTCCCAGAGCAACAGGAAACCTAACTCCGCGTGGGGGCAACGGGTGTGATCCCCGTAGCGGTTCTGCAGAAGCATCGGATGGTGGGCTGGATCAGGGAGGTAAAACTTGAGCTGCGGGCATTGAAGGGTTACAGAAGGGTACAGAGGCAGGTTTGCCGCCTCCTTCGGGGTGCCCCAGAGGTAAAGCTTTTTCTCTCCATCTCTGCTACGACCCTCCCCTCTCCAGATTCCTCCCTTCTCTCTGCTCCTCCTGTCCATGTGTCTCCCCCCACTTTTCCCCTCCTCTCCACCCGCTTTCATTTTCTCCCTCCCTCGCTGTCCCACCTTCTCTCGCAGAACCCAGAGAGGATCTCTGGCCCTCCTACGCAAGCGCAGTCGGTGCTAGCTGGTCCCCTGGTTGGAAGCTCCATCTCCAAGCCAGGGATAGGCCCAAAGTCTTCTCAGCTCTGTCGCCCGGTAGGACTTTGGCTCCTGCCTGGGGCTGGGGACTCTGGCTGTGGAAATGCAAGTTGTGGGGCTCCCGGGAAAGGGGTCAGGAGGCTGCGGGAGGGCCGTCCGCCTGTCACAGCCCCTCAGGGCGCCAGTCAGCCTGTGTTCAGCTGAATTGCTCAGGCCAGACCACTTTGCCCTCGCCACCTGCCCCGGCGCCCCGGCCACAGCTGTCCAGGGCCAGGTGTGCCCCTGCCACCTCTCACCCAGCCGGGCTCCCCTCAGTCCGCGGCTGGCGTCCCCGTCTCCTCTCCCTCCTGCGAGTCCTCTCCTCCCGGGCTTCCTCTCCTCCCGGGCTTCCTCTCCTCGGCCGCCGGCCCGTCCCCACCCCTGGGCGGGCTGTGTCCCGGGCGGGCCGGGTCTGCGGACCCGGACGGGGGCGGGCGGCTTGGGCAGGGGCTGGGGCTGGCCTCTGAGCGGGGCTGCAGCCCACGTTTCCAGCGCCTCTGCTTTCCCTGCCCCGCGACCCCGGGGCTGCCCTCCTCTCCCTTTCCAGCTCCCTGAGGACCAGATCAGCTGCGTGGGCGCTGCTCCCTGGGCTGAGAGCCTCAGGCTGTAACGCCCATCTTCTCCAGTTGGAGTCGGGAAAAGGGAGCGTCAGTGCTGAGCGAGCTTCGGTCTCTTCCCTCAGTGTTTCTGCCCCAGGTAAGTATCTTGAACACTTTCAGGTGTTATGATGGCGGTGCTTGTTGATGTCACGTGTTTTTATAGTGAGAGGGCTTACAGTGTTGAAAGCAAGGCTTGGCTCATTTAAAAATGAACTGAAGGCATGAGGCTGTGACATCCTCTTTCCTTCCCTCTCCCAGGGTGAAACGTGAGACCATCGATCTTAAAAAGATAGTTACAGTCTCTAACTAGCCCAGCCCAGCTAGTTTAACAGGAACAGCACCACCAGAGGCCTTGGAGACCCAGGGACATTGCAGTCCTAAAGAGCTCCTGGCACAGTTTGTTTTGTTTTGGTTTTTTGTTTTTCTTAAATTGTGGGGCAGACTAGTGGTATAAACAGAAAAATAATTGTCAGGAATTATTTTTTCATATGCCAGCTTTATTGTGATACAGTTCATACACCATGAAGTCCATCCATTTAAATGGTACAATTCAGCAGCTTTTAGCATATTCACATTTGTGCAACCATTATTATTCCAGAACGTTTTCATCACTTCAGAAAGACCAGTGGAAATGAATGACCTAGCCACCCCTCCCCAGTGGTGGTTCTAAAGAAGTCTCTTGGCTATTCCTGACCATAAACTAACTTGTTACATTCCATGAAAAATCTGGTAGGAATTCTAATCACAATTGCAATAAATCTGTCTATGAAAACAGGAAGAATTAATGTCTTTATGGCATAAACTTCTACCCATGAATATATGTGGGACCCTATCTTTTCATCTGTCCAGTGCCTGGCCCATGGGAAGTCCTCACTACTTGTTGGGCTTGTGAATGATGAGATTTTATACATCGTTAGTTGCAACTGTAGCCTTTCACAGAAAAGAAAAGTAACCTCAGTGAAGCCAAGTGACTCTCTGAGGGTCAGAAATAGTGACAGCCAGTGCTGGAGTGATCCAGCGGAGTTGGTGCTTGCAACCAGAATTCTCCACCACATACAGCTAAGGGGATTAGAGTGTTCTTTTATTTTTTCTTAATGACGTTGCTTTTATTTTTACTTATTATATAAAATTATTTTTTATTGAAGTGTAGTCAATTTACAATGTTAGTTTCAGGTGTACAGCAGAGATTCAGTTATAAACATATGCATATATATATACATTTGTTTTAGATAGTTTTTAGTACAACTCATTACAAGAAATTGAATATAGTTCCCTGTGCTATATAGTAGGTCTTGTGATTTATTTTATATTTATTAATGTGTATCCATTAATCCTCCCTTTCCTGCCTGCTTACCACAGTTTGCTTTCTATGTCCATGAGTCGATTTCTAGCAGCACCGCTTTTGCTAGTAATATATGCTGGTTGGCAGTTTTCAGTTTCAGTAATTCCATCTTATCTGTGGGCACTTTTCTTCTGGTGGCCTTTATGTGGTTTGCACACGTGGTAATAGAGATCTGTATCTGGGAGAACTCCAGGCCTCGTGTAGTCCCTGGTACAGAGCGCCCACTGAACTGATGCTTGAACTGGGAAAAAAGCACAGTAAATGTTGGAATTTCCACTATGGTTGAGAATTCCAGGTTTCTATATCCTGTTTAGCCCACCTTAATATTGGGTGCACCCATACTAGGTAATTTGGTGGAATTTCATGTTATGGCGGTGTAGAGACAAGACCTTGTATGCTTCTTCTCTTTCCTTTTTCTAATACTCATTCTCCTGGGCCCCCCAGATCCTCCTCCAGAAGTGCCCAGGGCTGGCTTGGTGCTGCAATGAGGCTATATTTGTTAATAAGACCCTTTCCTCATCTCTTCTGAGCCTCTGTTTCTTTCTCTGCACAATGAGGGCTTAGACTAGATAAGTGCTTTTCAGTTTCTTTAAAGCCATGTTTCCTTTGAGAAACAGAAAATGCAAATCTCTCCTCTCAAACCAACCCTTTAGATTTTGATAAGTCCTCCAAGGGGTGACATAGCTCTTTGTGGAAATTGATGTGATTGTGATTCCAGGTGGCACAGAAAAGACTCTTCAGAGATTTATTTCAGAGAGAGAGCAGAAAAGGGGCAGTATGTTATACTTCTATTGTGAGCACTGGAGCAAGGGCTTGGATTTAAATACAGTGTCTGACGTGGCCTCTTTCTAATCTTGTACAATGAGATAAACTTCTCTACCTCTGTTTCTTGATGTGTCAAGTTGGGGTGATAATTTTTTAGGGCTTTTATGAAACATTATACACATAAGCCATTTGTGTCTTGGTAGAAAAAAGACCTGCTAGGGATTCAGGGATTTGTTAAAAAAAAAAATCTTGTCCATAGCACTCTGTCGGTGTGTATTTTGAAGTTCCTGGAGGGTGAGGGTTGAGTCTAAAGTCCATCGTGGGACAGGTGGCCCATAGTTCTCCGTGCCTGAGATTGCCCCCCCCAGTCCTCTTCCTCAGTCCAGGATGAAGTTCCCTAGTAGATTTACACAGAGATCTTGTGGAAATGGCTTTTCATTATATTGTTTCACCAAGAAGGGCTGCCATCATGATCTCTGTGGTCAGGTTTTGAAGGGCTGCAATCATGATATCTGGTCAGGTGAAGGCTATGCATTTGGGAGTTTCTATTTAATAAAAAGAAAAAAATTCAAATAGAAAATTAGAAAAAGGGTGGTGACAGGGGATCTTGGAATTGGGCACCATTAACTATCTTAGCTTCAGGTGCAGTGGCCTATTTCCACGAGGACCCGTCCTTGTGCTCTGAAGATGAAGGGACCAGTGGGTTCAGTGGGAATGTTAAGTGAGTGTATCTCATGGGCTGGGCATTGTCCTATTTGTACTGTGTGTTCAATTTTTGAGACAGTGAGCTCACTTAACCTCAATAACCTCTTTAAAAAATTATACTTTTTATTTGAGATGTAATGTAGATTCCCATGTGATTCTAAGAGAGTATATGAAAAGGGCCTCTGGACACTTTGCCCAGTTTTCCTTAATGATTCCATCTTGCAATGTTGGGGTACAATTCATTAATGACTCAGTAACAATTTGAGGTTTGTGTTATTGCCCTCATTTCTATTCATGATTAAACTGGGGTTTAGAGAAACACACAGGGTTAGTGTAGAGTCAGATGGAACGTGGGCCTGGGATTTCCAGGCAGTGCCATTATGATGGTCTGTAGCAGGGAGCAGCATTCACATTGTTTGTTTATTCATTCATTCAACAAACATTTATTGAGTAACCTCTGTGGGTCAGATGCTTTCTTAGGGTTATCTGATTCTTCAGCAGTACTGAGAATCAGGTAATGTTTTTTTTTTTAATCTGAGAAAATTAGCTCTGAGAGGTTATAATCCCCCCAAAAGGAAATATTGCTCATAAAGGTGCGATAGTAAATTTGTACAGTCCCCCCTTTTTATGCAGGGGGTACCCTAGGCATTTTACATTTGCAAACTTGCGTAATCCAGATATATTCTTGTAAGTCAAGGAGTTTTTTTTTTAATTGCAGTTTATTCAAGTTTACAATGATGTGTCAATTGCAAGGTGTTTTTTGAATTTTGAATTAAAAAATATTTTTTGAGGAGGATAATTATGTTTATTTATTTGTTTAATTTTTTAAAATGAGGTACTGGGCTTTGACCCCAGGACCTCATACATGTTAAGCTTGTGCTCTATCACTGAACTGTACCGTCCTCCCCAAGGAGAGTTTTCTTATCCATTATTCTGCAGCTTAGGAGTTCAAATAAATTGGATAGAAATCCAGATCTTTGGATCCTACTGTGGTCCTTTTCTTTATATTCTGCTGAAGGGGTTTGGGGAAAGCAGTTCCTTTGTTCATTTATTTATTCAGCATTTTTGAGCAGTGATTTTCCATCAGGGCCTTGCTAAGTGCTTGGAAACAGAAAACAAGAAATGACCCTACTCTGCAGGGGCAGGAAGCCTAGACCAAAAGCTGGGTAATGTGATCCGAGCTACGGTAGCCATGTGCAGACTCTGAGGACAAACTGTACCCCCGGATTTGCTTTGGCTTCCCTTGCCTTCTGTCTGGTACACACCAGGTCACCGCAACCCAGATGGGCCCACAGCCCACAGCACAGTATGTACCACGATCTCCTCTCCCCTCTCGGCAGGGCCTGCAACATCAGCATCCCTGACTACGTACAGTGTGCTGAGGACTCTGAGACTCTTCCCGTGGTGGTCCAACACGTGGGGATCATCTCAGAGGAGAATTTCTTTTGCATCTATAAGCGAATCTCCTCGTTGAGCCAGATCAGCCCGTAGGCTCCCAGTGGGCAATCTGTATCCACTACAGGCACCACTATGCACCTGAGAATGGGTGGAGCGACTTTCAGACCCACCGCAAGGTCGTGGGCCTTGTCACCATTACCGAGTGCCTCTCGGCCAAGGCCTTCGAGAAGCTCCACGTGCAGAGGAGCTGTATGGCACCACGCTTAATGACTCTCAGCTCTTTGTCTTTGTGCTGCATGAGGAGGTAGCCGAGCAGTCGCTCACCAACGTGGCCTTCAATCTACGAGGACTGCAGGGTGGTGGAGAAGAGGATCGAGGACTTCACTGAGTCACTCACTCTTGATCTTGCCCAAGTCCAAGTGGCTGGATGGGGACCCCGAAAATTCTGGGGACGAGATCACCCTCCTCTGCATCTCGTTTGAGAAGGAGGACGTCATGGGACTGGAGACAGACAGCAGGTAAGTTTCCCTGGAGGCCAGTCCACCCTGGCTGTGTGCCAGGTTTCTTCCCTACATCCAGAAATGGATCAGCAAGGAAGAGGACTGTCTTGTAGCCAAGGGGGTAGGGAGGGGCAGCCCACCGGATTACAGACATTTAAAAGTGAATCTGCCTTTGTACAGAGAGATCCTTTTAGGGTTAGTGTGGACACTTACTCCCGCTTTTCAGCCAGGACCACTGGTGGGACCCCTGGAGTTGCTGTCCAATAGAGTAGCCACAGTCACTGATGCTAGGAGCACTGGGGAGGAGGCTGGTCTGTGTTGAGATGTGCTGTAGGTCAAATGCACATCAGACGCTGAGGCTTGTCTAGTAAAAGAATATTAACTATCATGTTACTTCCTATATTGATTACATGTCAAAATGTTAGTATTTTAAATACAGTAGATTAAGTAAGATCTGTTCTTAAAATCTGTTTCTAGTATTTGTTTTTTGTTTGTTGGTTTGTTTCTTTGTTTACCGTTTTAAATGTGGCAACTGGGAAACTTTCTTTACATGGCTCTCATTTCATTTTTGTTGGGAAGCCTTTCCTGAGACAGTGTCAACCCTTTGTTTATAGATGAGATGCTGAATCCCGAGAGGCAGAACGAGGCGCTGGTTGAGCTGGGGCTGGAGCCAGTGTCTCCTGCCCCCCAGGCCCAGCACCTGTTCGTCTCAGGCCCTCTCTTCCTGCCCGACAGCCACCATGCCAGGTTAGGACATCAGAAACACTGCCAGGGACTTCCGAATTAACTCCTAATGCAGGGAAAGGCTTATCACGGAGTATGGTAGAGAACAGAGAAATGCTCATTCTCACTTTGTCACTGTGATTAAGTCAACGGCCCCACTTTGCCTTGGAAGTGCAGACGAGCTCTTCTGGGCTGCCCACCTTCTGCTCTGTTTCCCCGTGTATCTATCGTGCTGTCCCTCATGCAGAAGAGGGTGAGATGCCTTTGCCGAGAGTTGGTCCCCCTTTGCTGGGGAGAGTGAGCAAAGTTGTGTCCCCCCAGCCTACGGCCTCTGTCCTTGAGTCTGGAGATCGCTCATGGCGGTCCCACAGGTGACGGTCGGAGGACCTGTCACGTGCTGCCGGGCCCGCTGTGGAGGCGGTGCTCTGTGATTCTTGAACTTAACTAAGATCAGATTCTACTTTCTGGTTGTTGGTAAGTTGGAGGAAAAGATGCCAGATAATTGATAAAAAGAATGTCGAGACCAGCCCTGTGAGTAATAGGCAGAGGGGACCCGAGTCCCACCTGCGTGAGGTGCCTATTGGGCTCTGGATGAATTTTCTGTTCCTCCCAGACATACCTCTATGGCTTAAGGAAGGGGCAAGTCATGTCGTGTCCATGATCTGTACTTGCCCTCACAGGGCCCTGTGATCTACATGCCCGCACTCCCCTTCTACTCCTTGGAGATGAGGTGTCAGTTTTAGGAACGTGGGCACTGCTGAGAGCATAGCTGCCAGCACCGTGCTACACAAAGGCTGGCTCCGTTCACCTAATCTGTCACCACCTGCTGAGTCCCAAGGCGTCAGTCAAGTTAGGTGCATCGGTGCAACATAAGCAGGGACCACCTTCTCGCCCTGGACAGACTGGTGGGTGAGAAGTCGAAGCCCGGAGCCCTTCCCCAGCCCCCAGGCCAGTGCCTCCTCTTTTGTCATAGGAGGCACTGGTGACATTTTTGCTCAGCAACTGCTTCGCTCTGAGTCTTAAAACACACCAGAGAATGTCAGCTTGATTTTGCCTTTTGAAGTCTGCCCTTGGGATTTGGTGGAGTAGCTGGATATGTGCTTAGCCCATAGTGGAAGACACTGTCACCATTGTTTACCCAGAACCTCGTGTATGGCTCCAGGCATCAAATACAGCAGCGCATTAAACCTCCCTCCTTGTGGGTCTGTCTGTTCTGGTACCATAAGGGCTCCGCCAGCATCTTAACGTCAGTGAGTTAACACGACCAGTGAGCTCGGGTCAAGCACATTCTCTTCCAGTCATTTTATTCCATTGTTGCTTTTTCTATTCCACAGTCATTAATTTATAAAGCAATGTTTGGTGCAGGAGAAGAGCCTAAATCTCTCCTGCTACTCGTGGTGGAAGTGAGCCTGAAATATGACCACAATTTGTAGATCAAAAGCTGCCTAGACGCATGTAGGTGGAGTTTTGGTTAGGGGCGCTGACCACGCTGGGGTCCCCCGGCAGTGCCGCTCCCCTCAGGCCCCTGCCTCCCCTGGAGCAGGAGGTGAGGGTGGGTCTCACCGTCCCCGCGTCCCTGGCCTCACACACTCTCGTAAATTCATGTACATGCTGTAAAAATCATTTTTCTTCTTGTGCGTTTTTAATTTTCTCTTGTTCCTCTTCTCCTTTTTCTTTGTTCATTTTTCTCTTGTACTGCCCAGTGAGCAGGTTGTTGCTTCTGAAAATGCGGGCTGTGCACACCCTGCATTGGGAATAGCCAGATCGCCCTCCGTGCTGTCTCCATCGCTTTTAAAAGCAAAAACTTAACAGATGCCTTGATCCGTGTATTATCTTAGTCATCTTTTTAATTTCTAATTTTTTGGAATATTTGCATTGTTAGCACATCACCCACTGGTGTTTGATACCTATTAAAATCCTTGCTTTGAGGGACATGTTTGGTCCTCCTTATATTTGGTGACAAATGCGCCCTTATTAAACTTGTTTGATTGTTTTGAAGAAGTGAGATGCGAATTGATTTAGGCGGCTGCTGAGGGATTCTTTTCATGGAGAATTTAAACTTGGAAAGTCAAAGTCTGCAGCACCTTGCTCGATTCCTGCTTTTACAGAAACGTGCTCGGCACGCGGTTCCTGGCTGTCGCTGTGTGATGTGCGTGACGGCGCTTCCTGGCTGGTGGTCACTGATGAGGAAGTGGCAGGCTCGGGATGGAGCAGCTGCAGGGGACGCTGTTGGAGGAAGCAGTCAGTTTTTTTTCCTTTGCATTCAACTTACCGGTGCCATTTACCTTACTTTGCCTTCAAAAAGGGGCAGAAGTGGGTCTAAAATCCATGCCACTCTTTTGTTCCCTTTATGAGGCTGGCTTTTCTGAGTATCAGGACAACATGGCCTTCTCCTAATTACCTGCCTCACCTGGATCTGTTGGACACAGGGACTGCAAAAAGGGCCGTAGCTTCCTCTCTGCTCCAGCCAGTGGGCATTCAGAGCTGGGTCTGTGGTTTGCCTCAGCAGCCGTGCAGACCTCCCTGCTGTGGCCTTTACTTTTAACATGTTGGCAGTAGATAGCTGAATCCGTGTCTGTTGCAGTTGACGTCCACCACTGACGGCTTTGTTAGTTTGTGGTAGTCAGTCTCCAACACCCCAGTCAACCGTGAAGGAAGATGCTTTGGCCGACCTAGGACCTTGGATTCTCACCCCCACCATGGTTCATCTCACCCGGTGGAAGGGTTTGGCCACCACCATCATGCTGACCATGAGACATTGTTTCTCCTTTCATGCTCTGGTCCAAATGTGGACACTTCATTTTTCAACTGAATTTGTCTCGCTTGGGTCAGGACAGAATATCTGAATGAGTCCATCACATTCTGGGTGGGGAACAGAACAGAAGTAAGTGTCGCAAGTAGATGGAGTCTATGCTGTCCAGGTTGGCAAATGCAGACTGGTATCTGTGATGGCCGGGCTGTACTACCCTGGACACAGGCACTTCCCGTGGCTCCCGAGAGCCCAGGGGTCGGAGTGAGAACGGTCTTGCCTACGTTCCTGCATCCTCACCTGCTCACTGGCAAATGTGTCTGCTAATTAGGAGCTCCCCCAGACCTCGGGCCCTTCAAAGCTCAGACCACGTGAGAACTTCTCCTGGGCCTCCTTTGTGAGAATCCAGTGCCTTCTGAGGTGACCCGTGCCAGGAGATGCCTCCCCCTCCAGGGAGTAACCTACGGAGGACTGTGACTCACTGCACCATGCTGTGAGCTTGTGGGGTTCCGGCCATGGTCCCTGCAGAACTAGACTTGAGATGGGCTTAGTGAAGGAAATTACATGACAGATTCCAGGGCAGGGCCGGGGGGAGGGAACAGGGGAAATTGAATGTGACCTCAAACACATAGATGGGTGCTGGGGCTGTTACTAAAATAGGGAGTCTGGGAGGTACATGCCAGGAATCGAATTCCAGAATAAATGGTGGACATGAGGCACTTTTAAGGTGCCGTTTTTCATCCAAGTTAGTTCTTCAAGGAGACACTGGTGTCTATGAGACTGGGGCTCAGGTGAAGGAGCCGGACTAGAGACACATGTTGGGAGTCATCATTCTTAGCTGGTGTTCACAGCCTAGCATGTGAATTAGATCATCTCGAGAGGTGCAGACATTGGCTGGGGGGGGCATGGCTGTGCCTGGTTTGGAGGAAAGCCCAGACCATGCAGCTTTGGTGTGTCAGTCAGCGGCGTTTGCGATTTTTCGACTAATGCCGTTTATCCTTAAGGGTCCGGGCGGTGGGCAGGGCCAGCCAGGAAGAAATCTGAAGGGAGGGTCGTGGCTATGTGTGTGTCTTGGGAAGGTGCAGAGGCTGCAGGGTCCGGGAGGGTAGACTTCTTAGAAGCTGGATTTGGAGTGGGGACAAGGTAGTCACACTCACCTGTGAGGGAGGGAGGGAGGCCTATGGAGTCCCACCCTACCGGACTTGCTTTCCCATGAACAGAAGGCAATCATACAAAGTATCTGAGGTGAGAAGGGATGGGCGCTGTGAGGGGAGCCAACCTGGAGAATGGTGCTTGGAAAGTTCTCGAATACTCTCCCTGCAAAATAGAGTTAAAAATACCCAGACTCTTAAGAACATTAATAGTGACTTGGGAGGAGGCAGTTGTTTTTCTGGCCTCCTAAGGGTAAGGCATGTATCCAGGGATACACAGAAGATACGGGCAGTCTGTACCGGGGGCTTGATCCTTACCGGGGGAACAGTGTAAGTTCAAAGGGGGAGAAGGGCAGTGGAGGGCAACTATCCAGGCCCCGTCTCAGGTACCAGTCGGCCGCCCTACTTGCGTGTTGCATTCACATCCATGCCTCCCAGCTGGGCGGTGGCAGCCCCATTTTGCGGATTGGGAAGCCTTCTCAGAAGGGTTAACGAATTTGTCCGTTTAGTGGCTAGTAAGTGCTGTAGCCGAATTCAAGCATGGCCTTGTCAGACTTCAAGGGCATATACTCTCTATTAATTCCGGTACCTCCCTGTTGTACCTGAAATGGTGAAGTGGGTCAGTTTTGGAGCATTTCAGAAAAAGTATGATTTAAGTGCCTCAGGACTGTTTCACAAAGCTCAGTGTTCTCTGTTGGTTCGGAAGCACCGCAGTGCTTTTCGCCCCGCAGATGTTAGGTCTTACTCCTAGGTCGATGACGTGGTTGCAAATGACCTACAGGTGAAAAACCACACTTAGCAGCTTCTGAAGGGAAACTCTCCAGTTCTCCCTTGATTGGCTTTCTTCCACATGCTGTAGCTGTGCTGCAGCATAAGCCTGAGCTTAACTTATGGAGTGAGGGTTTAATATCCAAAGTTATCATAAAACGATCAGATGAAGAAAATCGACGTTGACAATTTATTTTTGGGTTTCATTAGTCAAGATATACTATCAGTTAATGGCCCATATAGCAAATGAAATTGAGTACAGGACATTGTATTTCTTCCTTTCTATTTAGTGTTCTCTTACAGCATAAGGCTGCCTGCTTTGGAACATCAGCTCCACCACCACGGCACCTATCAGTGTGTTGGTGTGATTGCATTTACACAGTGCATGTAATCTGGGCTTCCTCAGCCTCAAAAACTCCAGTGCAGAATCACGGGCTGTAGCCATCTCTTAGTCTCGCAAATACTTCTAAAATTATATGATGCCAGAAAAGAAAGAAGAGAGAGAGAGAGATTGCCTTTATCAAAGTTCCTTTCAATTCTAACTGCAAACTGTTGTTGAGCAGCTCTGTTTTCCTTTGGATATGAATGTATACATTTCTTTGCATGTAACCTTGGTTCTGGACTAGAACACCAAGTTCTTGCTGTCCACAAGCCACAAAAATATTAGCCAAATTGCACACGTGTGAAATAGTTTATATTTTTTCTGAGAAAGTGTCCTTGAATTTGGGACTTGTTCTGTGATTTTTGCTTTTTGCTTCCCCCAGCCCTCTTGCAATCTCTCACTGCTTCCCACGTGGTCCCCAAGATTTCGTGGTCTCAAAGGAGGGGGCAACTACCCAGTTGGTCACCATGTACTGCTGCTGTAGACGGAGCCCAGCCAAGACCTAAAGGACATTATCAGAGAGGACTTCCTGGAAGAATTGTGCTCTACATTCAGTTGTGATGACAGAGTAAGAATCAGCCAGGAGAAGGAGTCAAGAATGTGGCTCAGGTCGCAGGTGCAGCCTGGGTAGGCGCTTGGAGGCTTTTGGCGTGGGGACCCGGGGAGAGTGCCCTGTGTGGTCCAGGGTGGAGGGTGCCCCTGCTGGGGAAGACACTGGAGAGAGTCTGGGGTGGAGGGCTTTGGAAGAAGTTGGGTTTTACTAGAACTGACACAGTATACAGTGAAGGGTGTCATCAGAAAGTGACCCTCAGGAAAGGTACTTCTGGTTTTGCTTCTGATATTCTACAGACAGAAGGGTCGGGATGGGCGAGAGTAGGTATGTCTGTCACTTTGAGACTCACCCCGTCATTTATTTATTCATAACACACGCACTTCTCTGAGTCTAGGGGAGAGAGGGTGTAGCCACATTAGTAAGCAAAATGTATTTGGTTCTTGTGAGCTTAGCATTGTCAGAAGTTTACTTAAGCCTATAATATTCTAGGAACAGAGGAACAAATTGTGGATTTTGGAGGGAGGGAAGGCTTCCTTGGGAAACAGTCAAAATGAGCCTGGAGGCAAGTGGGAAGTAGGAGCAGGTCAGGGGGCCCCTGAGGTCACTGGGGACCTGGGTACTGAGGTGAGGCTGGGCGAGCAGGGTCTGGGGTGGGGATAGAATTCCACCAGGGAGCCTCTGAATGGTTTGAAGTGGGGTGATGTAATCAAATTTGTGATTTGGGAAGGCTGCCTTGGCTTTGTGTGTGTGTGTAGCGGGGAAGAGGTTGAGGGTGCCACCAACTGGGGGATCATTAGAAGACCATTCACAGGCTGGGAGAAGGGCATCGGGGCTGCTTGGGGACGGCAGGGTCAGTGTGGATGCCGGATTTCCTTATGGGGGGCTTGTTAGCGGGGCCGCCCTAGAGGCACCTTGTGGCTGCAAGAAAACTGATGGAGGCCGCCAGCTGGACTTTCCTCTTCTCTCTTTCCCTGCCTTGTGTGATGATCTTAGCTCAGCCAACATTTGGAACAGAAGAGCTAATTTCCAGGGTAGCCCAGGATGCTGTTGAGCTCGTTCGAGTGAGATCTGATAGGATCTAAGTTTGTGTTCAGTTCTGGATGTTCACTTAGCTAGAAACGTCCTGTCATCTCGATTTCCAAAGGGGTTTTTATTCTTGATAAAGATTGCTTGGTGAGAGGAAATTTAATACAGCTGTTGTCTTTTTCAAAAAAAAATCATATCTTTTAAGAAATTTAATATTCAAAAGAATAGGAATATATAAAATTGTTAAAGTTTTTGGTGTAGTTTCTTTGCTTTCTGAGCTACTGTGGAGTTAGAGCCTTTGCATTACTTAATAGCACATCCTTGTCAGTATTTAAAGAGCTGTTAGTGAGCCCCCCAGGCCTCACCTCTCAAAGAATCGTTAAAGTTTGCTCTGAAATAGTGAGGTCATAAAGTTCTTGTTTGCAGAAATCAAACAGTTTGTTTAAAATGCACAGCATAGCCCCATTTATAAAATAATAGTAAGTTCCAAATTAAGAAAGTGGAGGATAATTGACTTTTTTTAAACCTGAAGCATAAACTTTCTTGTGCTAATTTTGCAACTGGAAATTTTGAAAAGAAAAATCCTACTGCAATATCATCTACGTGAAATACATATATGAGTTTCACATTTGAAAAGTAACTGCGCAGTGGTTTTCGAAGTCAGGAGCATTCCAGCTCAGATACTGGCAGTGATGGTTGCTGGTTTTCAATGGAAGAGCCTTAATTTTCCTTCTTACCTTTTTTTTTTGTACTGAGAGGGTTGAGTACTGCTTTGCCAGCATGATTTTGGGGCAATTTGAGGGCAGATGTCGTGTACCAGCAGTGAGATATTTCCATGCATTTTATTTTCCGGACATCACCAGGGCACATGTGGGGTTTGTGCCTGCATGCTGGAATACTGCAAGACTCCCTGATCCATCACCGTTATATCCTGGAGCTGCTCTGGTCAGTGAATGATTTTCTGTGGCTTGGTGGTAATGCGGTCTGATGGAGATGTTCAGATGTGCAGTAAATTGCTATTACTTGAAATAAGAGTAAACTAGAAACATTGCTCTAACAATACAGGATGAGGGAGGAGAATTGGCTGAGCTGCTTGCAGTGAGGAGTCTTCTCAGGTGACTCCCACACCGTGATTCCTGCCAATATCCGCCCCAGCCCAGCACGGTAGTCCTGCCGAAACAAGCATGCACTTTGCTCAGAAACGCAGTGAATTTCCTTGTGCCTCTGTTGGTTGGCTTTTTTTTTGAAAGCACATCTTGCCCTTTGCTTAAATGCCATCCCTGCTAGTCACCTCTTACACTCATTCTTCTGGACCTCGTCCATACATAGCTGTTGAATGGATGAACAGAATGTAGTATCTCCATGTAGTGGAACATTATTCACACGTAAGAGTGAATAAAAATGGAAAAAAAAAGAGGAAAATGAAAAATGCCACCTGTTTTGGAAAGTCCACCCTGACTGTTCAACCCGCCCTTTTCCCTTTGAAATCCAATCACTTATGCTCCACTCTACTCTTTTTGATAGTACTTACCACCTTCTAATAATCTTTAACGTTTTCCAAAAAAAAAAAAAGAAAGAGATGCTGATACTGTGAAGGAAAAGCCCAGCTGGGCTAACAAGCTAAGTCACAAATCTAAGTGCAACAAGTGTCGGATTACTGATCTGAGTTCTGCTGGGCTAACTCATAAATCTGAAGTTTAGTGTCAGTCTATTGGGCTAACGAGCTCAGTCACAAATCTAAGTGTGATAAGTGTCGGTTTACTGATATAAGTTCTGCCGGGCTAACTTGTAAATCTAAAGTTTAGTGTCAATTTACTGGGCTAACAAGCTAACTCGTAAATCCAAGCTCAACAAGTGTCAGTAACGTGATCTGTTCCAAATTGATAAGCTCCAGTGTACTGATTCCTTGCTTTTTGTTGTTTGAACCTTATTGGCTAATAGCCCCATACTTGTAATTAACCCTATAAAACCTCATGTGCACGTCTTGGAGGTGCTCAGAGCTTCGGAGCAGAAGCCCCTCTGAGCCCGCCGGCGTAATAAATCTGAGTACTCCAACCCTCCGAGTGGTGCTTGTTTCTTGGCTGGCCTGTCATTTCCGTAACAATACCACTTCAAAATTGACAAGCCTTGATAACAGCACGTTAAGTGAAAGGAACCAGACACAAACGGCCACATACTGTTGAATTCAGTGATCTGAAATGCCCAGAATAGGCACATACAGAGGCAGAGAGCAGGTGATGGTTGCAAGGGGCTTGGTGGAGGGGGATTAGGGAGTGACTGCTAGTGAAAGGGGGATTCTTTTGGGGTGATGAAGTGTTCTGGAAATAGATGGTGGTGAGGGCTGCACAACCGTGAGTGTGCAGAAGACTGCTGAGCGCTGTGTTTGGTTGTGCCTGTTGTAGGGCGGCTTTAATTTGTTCTCATCCTGCCATGTCGAGTCATCTTGTGCTGTGGCCGTTCTACTCCTGTGAATGTTGAGGGCCAGAGACTTTGTAGAATCATGTTTCATTTTTCCCCCTTGCTGAGTGTAGGCAAAAAAGATTTAAGCCTGAGGAAGTGCTCCATCTGCAGAAATGTCTTTTAGTTTTGCATGGTGTAAAAATCTTGGGAGCTTTTAATTGTTGAGGCCAGTCTGTGGGGGGTAATAGCCTGTGAAGCCTGGGTGAAACCGGGAAGAGCCGCGCTTCCCTCCCGGACACGGGTGGGGATTTCACCCCAGTTCAGGCAGTGAAGGGCCCAGACCCTTGAGCGGAGTTGACAGTCGTGAATATTTATGTGTTTCCGCTGCTTCATCTTGGATATGAAATTCAAGCTGAGCCAATTTGTAGCGGCAGCCTCATTCTACATCAGGAATTTATAGCATCTGCTGTTTGAGGTGAAGACCTGACAGACTTGATTATTTAACAGTCTCCCTTGAATTGATATCTCAGGTTCCTTTGTCAAAAGCAAAACAGCAGAAATACAGACGTCCTTCAATGCCAATGTGACCTGGAACGGGTTTAGTCTCTGTGCCTCAGTGGCCTTGTATGCGGGTGGGGAAGATGATAACAGTGCTTCCCTCAGAGGAGGTGGTGAGGGGAGAGTGAGAAACGCAAATGGAGGACTTACATGAGATGCTCATGTATGACCGAATTTAGTGCTTTCAGCCTGGTGAGGCCTCAGGGGCAGAGATGTCAGAACAGAGCAGTCCTAGCCGGAGCTCGATCTGCATTGGCAGCTTTTATGATCAGTATCACCACTGTGGGTTTTCGGGTAGTTTTAAGACTTGATAATATGAATTCATGAATAATGTTAGAAGACTAGACATCTCAGATTCAGTTTACATAGTTCTCAAGATTTCTTCTGAGAAGTGGATGGTTTCTTCCCAATCTAAAATCTGAAATGAGTCTCTAAAAAATTTTGTAATCCTCCATCTTTTTGCTTTAATTCTCCATTTCTTAAAAAACATAGTTTTTAAATGGAGTTAATGGGGACTGAGCTGAGGGCCTCATGCATGCTAAGCACATACTCTCCAAAATGAGGTATAATCTCCCCCGTAATTTGTTTTAAACTTTACTTTCTTAGTATTCAGAGGTTAGAGGCCTCTAATTCTTTTTCTGGAGACTTGTCATGAACCTGTAAATCTATAATTAATGGACAAAACTTGTTTTATTGAAAAAATCAATAGAATATTCTGCAATCCATCCAAAAAGAAATGCTCATTGACTTAAAATGTTTCTCCTTTAAGTTGATTTCTCCTTTTTGGCCTAGCTTAATTTACTAACAGCCATCCTCATCATCATAATGACCAAACTCGCTCTGAGTGGACACCTACCTAAGTCTAAAATGCTTTCCTCTTGTTTTACTTCATAGCAGGTGTTTGATTGTAGGTATCAGTGTCTCCTTTTTTGCAGCTGAGGGATTGAGAGATGGAGCAGCTTGTCCCGAATCACGTGCAGCTGGCGGTGGCTAGCTCGGTGCTGGAACCCAGGCTGCACACTCTGCATTCTCTATTGCTCCTCTAATTAGTCTCCCATTAAGTGGTTACCCTTACTTCTGTGGCTCCATAAATGGCCGATTTTAGTGATCTCAGCCTGATGAGGCCTTCAAAGGAGAGACAACATTGAGAATGTGAGAAAGATTGGCATAAATTAAAATTGTATATTTTCACAAATGTTTAATTCTCAGGTAATTATATATAAAGTTAATTGGTTTTTTTATTTTAGTGCTCTGTAGGCACTAAAAACCAAACATTAAAAATAATTATAGTGCAAAAGAAAAGTGGGCTTTGAAAGTCCAACCACTGCTAATGATGTTACTTGTTTTTCACTAGTGGCCTTTATTGACAGAAATACTTACAAAGACTGAATTGCTTTATGTAGTCTTAATATGGAAAAAAGATTGTCAGTGAATATTGTAAGTAAAATCTTTACTCTTTTCTTTCCTGTTGATGAAAATGTAAGTTGTTTTCATGGCTTTTGTACATTTCGTCATTTGTGAAATTTGAGTAATATCGTTTACCTTGTCTGACTGTGAGAATTAGACGCCTTGTATACAAAGAACCCAAGAGGTGATTAATAAAAGTGTGCTGTCACAATGACAGATATTTTAGAAGGATCAACTCTGAATACTAAAGAGTTTCGCTTATTTCTGATGCATATACAATATGTATATATGATATATTTGAATATGGTTTAAGGTAACAAGGATTCATTTTTTTAAGTGTAGTATGAAGTTTTAATGAAATCTGTATCATTCTAGTGAGACAGGGACTAATTAAATTGCCTTAATCAGATGACCTTGAAGATTAATTACACAGAATATGTATTGTTACAACTCAGAATTCATGTTGCCGTGTAACCATCCACTCAGATATTTAAATTCGTGGGATTCTGACCAGATCCATTAAGTTTAGTAAAATCCACATTGATCATTTTTAGGGAATAAGCTTCTCTTGTGATTAAAGAAAATTTTGATTTTTTTCCTGCACTCTTAACAGGTTTAAAATATCAAAATATTGATTTGACATGTCACTTTTCTAATAGAGAGAATAAAGCTCATGTTGTTTTATTATGTAAATAAATGATTTTGTATTTCAATAAACTTGTATGATATCCTGGCTCTTTGAGAAGTATTTTGCAAAATACTTAGATAACCTACTGTTGGAAAAATACAAACGTGACTTTTATGAATATAGTGCCTAGTACAGTGCTTTTGCTACAGTGCAAGACATGAGGCCTAGGAGAGATTTGCTGCTGATTGCCAGGAGGACAGATCCCATGTCTCAGTTTCCCCTCCTGCAAAATGAAGTGGCTGGACTGGATTCTTTCCTCTTCTAAGATGAGTTTCCATGAGCCTATGACTTCTGTTTATATTCAGGAGTATTAGTAATATCAGATTAAATACTGAATATCCCTCCCTTCCCCGGAAGCAAAGTGCAGTATGTGCTAAATAAGCTTTTAGTTATCTGATTCTCGTTTCTGATCCTACAGGCAATTTTTTTGTTGCATCTTTCCCGGCAACCTGGAAGGTCTTTTTAGCCATAGGTGGCGCTGTTGCACTTTCTTAGAGTCTTGATTTTCCTGTTTGTAAAAGAAGGCTTAAACAATGTTATTTTATTTTGATTTCTTTGCTTAATGTTTCAGAATAGCCCAATGTCCTTTATGTCTGTCTACCTGGAAAAATTATTCTGCTTATATCTTAGTTATATTCTGTCATGTCACTGTGAACATTTCAGACTTGCTTTGCAAACAATGGTAAAATTTGTCTTGTCTTCCAGTGTAGAAACCAGTGAGCCGGGATTTTATAAAACAGCTAGAAGCGGCCTCTGGGGCACGTTAAAGCTGAAAAGTGTATTGAGTTCCCTGAGTATTGACCCCGCCGCTGTGTGTTAATTGGTGGTAGGAGATTTGGTGCATTTACGAAGGGGTGTAGTTTTTGACTTTGTTTTGCGTGCACGCGCTGCCACTAAGCCACGTGAACCTGAGTCAGTTCGTTTTGAGATTTTCCCTCTTCTGTGAGATGGGGGCGTTCGTATCTACTTTGTAGAATTGTGAGAATTAGAAATTATGTATAGTATTTACCACAGTGGTTATGTCAAGAGGGCTCAAAAACTTTAGCTGCTGTTTTGTGTGAAGCCATCATTTGAGAGTCTTTGGCAATTACTAAGAAACAGGAAAATAAGAAAAGCTGGTTTTATGATGAAAGATATTTGAGGAGGTTCCATATTTCCTATAACCATATTTAAGCATCAGCAGAGTAAGAACTGTTACACAGTCGCCCTGAACCAACGTTAAGCCACAGAATTATTTGTTTCTTCATATATGTTGGGGCCTAAGGAGATCCAATACTTATACACATGTTCTCTCCAGCAGCCAACTGAGAGATGACACAAAACAGTAGGCATGCGATAAATGTCTTCTTTGTTACTGATGGAGCCACATTCTCCATGAACTTCAGGGCTGTGGGAAATGCATGTCATGACACTGTGTCCCAGAATTAGAGATCACGCTGTCCCATGTAGCTCTGGGCCACAGCGAGCCTTCCCTTGAGAGGACCTGCCCCTTCATGCACAGGGCTCTCCTGCCATGGAACTGAGCATCCCGGGTGCTTCCCAATGGTGACCAACACTGGAGGGAAAGGAAGGATTTCAAATGCCCTGCTTGTCTTCCCAGACTCACACCTCACTCTGTTACTGTGATGAGGGCTAGCTGTGGGCCAGGGGCCAGGGGTGTGAAGGGAGGAGCACTCTCTATGGCCCAGAGGAGTGGTTAGGAGGCATCCCCTCCCGCGGTTTAAACAGGTGGTGAGATAGAAGAGAAGGGTGCTCCCCAAGAGTTTATAAAAGTAGAAATAAGGATTTTCTTTGTGACTTAGACTAGCCAGGAAACACATAAATGATTAGAAGGGAGACTTGTAAATCACTTTGATATTAATTTAACATTTGTTGAGCACCAAATGTGTGCTACATTCTTTTCTGAGAGTTTTACAGAAATGAATCCTTCAATGTTCTCAACAAGCGAGTAAGGAAGATTTGATTGTTGTCTCAGGTTTACAATGTGGAAATTGAGGCATACAGAGGGTAAGTAAGTTGGCCAAAATCACAGAAGTAGTAAGTGGCAGAGCTGGTATTTAAACCCTGGCTGTCTGGTTTTGAGGCTCCCAGAGATGGGCTTTGGGTGTTTAGCGTTATCTGTATCCCTGAATTTATGTACCCCTGTGCATAAGTCAGCCCAGAAAGGAAAGGGAAAGGAGAGTTACACAGGTGCTCATAGTCGTATCTCGGCCACTGTCTACGGAAAGTGCACTGTGATTGGCTTTAATTGTTTTCCAGGCAGTATATCTGTTCTTATAACAGAAATTTAGTCCATTGAGTTAATCTAGAATCCCTTCCTGCTCTGCTTCTGTCCATGGTTGCATGTGACTGCCTGCCCGTGATTGGGCGGTGGAGGACAAAATGTACTCATGGTTGAACTCTGATATTTCAGTCTGGTTCAGTTTCACATCTTCTGTTACATTAGTAAGTTAAGTTTCTGGTTTTCTTTCATCAGTGTGTGATGAGTTTGGTTAATGTGAAACCAGTCCATGGGAGCCCAGGGGTGCTGACGTTATGATTTCTGAGCACGTTGTGTCACTTCAACCTGAGCAGACCTGGCTGGAGGATTTCCACCAACCGCACTGATTTCCCCCAACAGCGGGGTCCTCTCCCACCCCCGGATGTGAGGCTGGGAGCTCTCTGAGTAAGCCAGTCAGAGGCCAAGTCCACCAATCAGAAAATGATGAAGTACCTGCAAGTGGGTTTAATAGAAGAAAAGGGCTTCCAGGTTGTCTGATGGGATGTTCGAGTCCGTTTGGTGAAAAACTGTCCACTGTCTGTGGTTGAGCTGCTTCTTTGCTGTTGAAAAGTCTGGATTAGATGAAGGGATTTTAAATAGCAGAAAGGAGTGATTTCAGGTGGTATGTCCACACAGGTGAGAAATGATGGATGACCGCCTGTGTGAGGCATAGACAGAGTCTTACAAACTTCATAAAATAACTTTAAAAGCTCTTCCATCTGAGTGCACTTCAAATGGGGTCTAGTTCATCACTGGTCATGCTGAGAATGCAAATAATTGATGATGGCTGAAAGGACACGGAGGCATCAAAAAGGTCTCAGTCGTTTTCCCTTTTTAAAGGATGCGGCACAGTGTAATATATTTGAGCTGGATTTCCACTGAAAAATTTTTAGTGTTTTCTGGGACTCCCCAGTGCCCCAAACTTCCGTGCAGCTGGGTGTCCCCTCAGAGCAGCTCTGTCAGCGCTTGCCCTGGGCTGACGCGGTGTCACAGGGAGCAGGACGGTCAGCGTCCCCGGCTCCTCCAACCTCCGTCTCCTCATCCGCAAAGCCGGGTTTCTCTTCCGTGTTTACTTATTAGGGTTGCTGAGAATCACAACGTGATGGTGGTCAGGTGTGATTTGTGGTTGTTTCTGTGATTGGCATATAGTCAATATTTGATACAAACCCTTTTTTTGTATAATTGTAGCACCTAGATTGCAATGGTTTTTAGTCTGCATTTTTTATAACTTTATTCATATTTTTAAATATGCACTTATTTTTATTTATTTTTTTGGAGGTAGTGCAGAATGAAGCCAGGACATTGTGCATGCTAAGCAGGTGTTTTACAACTGAATAATACACACCCTCCTTGTCTGCACTTGAAAATAACTATTGCAATAAACAAAATAGCTCTTAAACACCATCAAGTTACCTAGTCTCGGTATATACAATTGAACACGTATGCTATTTCAATAGATTGTTGTTGAGAAATAATTTCTGAATCTGTTAATGTGCTTAAAAACGATCATAGGTAGTGATAAACACGAATCTTTGATCCAGTAATTCTTAGGATCTGTTTTGCCATCAAGGGAAATTACATTCTACAGAGAAGGCTAATTGGGTCTCTTTGGTATTTGGATGGTTTAGCAGATGATCAAGGCTTTCAAAAGCTGACAGCTTTGTATTTTAAACTAACTAAAAAGTTATCTTCTAGAAGTTGTAAGTACTAAGCTTGTGAATTGCCCAGTAATCCAGGGGTAAGTGTCTGTGTCTGTGTCTGTGTGAATGTTTGTGTGTGTGATTTCAGGAACGTAGAAATAAGTTCCATATAGTCTTCGGATACCTTTCTCCTCCAGTTCAAGGTGTAGTCATATATTTACACAAATAAATTGATATTGTTTGTCATTTGGCATATTGTTGTGAATAAGAGGTTCTCATACTTGTTTCAGAAGGGTTGGGGAGCATGAGCTTAGAAAATGGGAGGAGAAAGAGGCAAGGAGGCACTACACACTTTGTGCAGGATATGAGAAAGAGTAGCTTTTCATTTCTCTTTTCTTCTAAAGCAAACTGGCACTGAACTGTAACCTAGTATTACTCAGAATTGCTTTTCTGATCAGATACAAGTGCCTCAGATTTTTCAAGGCAACATGAATGATGAAATGTGTTTTAGCAGTTATCTTTAAAAGTAGTTTTATTTTTCAAGTAAAAGGCAATTGCCTGTTCTTTCTTCCAGTGGTACAAGAAATTCTCTTGATCTATGTACATGATCCATGTGCTTAGTTTCTATTTTTTTTTAAGGGCTTGTTTCATTGTGGTTTGAATGAATGTTTAAAATTTCTGGATTTTGATCTTTAGAACATACTGATTTATCAGAACTGTTAAAAAACTGATTGTTCTTTGGTCCTTGTTTTTTGGGGCACCCTATTGATTTCTTTTGTCTGTTAAAGAGGGAAATTCTTCCTCTAGCCTTAAGATCATTAAGTGAATGGTTAGCAGTGTGCCTTTAATATTATTTGAATGTATTGATCATGTTTGTCCAGTGAATTTAGAATTGACTCATTGTAATGACTTTGCTTTGGTTCTGTGACTTTTGCTCCTCTCCACAAGAATTTGAATTCTCTGTTGCATTTTGTATACGTGTTCTTCACAGGGGAAGAAATTTTGCATTTTTTACAGAGGTGGGTTTTCCTACCCCTCTGAATGCCTTCTGTAATTTATACAATAAATGTCTGTTATTGCAGTGCATAATTATTTCATAAACTATTTTTTGGCATAATCAGAAACAATGACAAAGAATTATACTAAAAAATACGAAAACCTTCCTTCCTTTGAAGAATAGAAGTGAGGTGGTCAGCCTCACGCATGCTTTGTGCCTGACACACTTACTCTCATGCCATTGTGTATCATGATTCGGAGATGGAGTTGCTTCAGGTTTATAGATTTTTCTTTTAACATTTGTGTTGAATTCTTTCTCCAGGCTGATGTTTCCTGCTGGGTTTGTGGAAAGAGTGGAAGGGTAACAAATGCTTTGTTTTGTTTTCAGGAGGCCTGAGTTGATGAGAAAAGTGTTGAGGTTGGGCTGAGGAACAGAGTGACACTCCCTCTCCTCCGGGCTGAAATTGATAAACAAAGAAATCAATTAAGTTTTTCGGTATTTGACCAATAGAAGTTAGCGAGTCCAAGCTGGCTAGATATGCCCAATGGGAATTACTGAATTCACCTGCAGAATTAGATGCTTTACTAAGTAGAAACAGCTTAGAGCAATCAGAAAAATCAGTAATATGATGAGATATAAAGGGATTATAATAACTTTTATTTCTGAAACTTTTCTACGGTAAGTTGTGTAGAGCTACTATTAAGTTTCAAGCACCAGGAGTTAAGAGTGTGGGTGGTTATGTAGGATCGTTATTCACGGATGTGTCTAGTCCCTTCTAGAGTGGCTGCAGCTGGCAGAAAAAGACTGACAGCCAGGATTTGTCATCCTAGGCTGTCCTCCATAATGGTTCCATGTGGGAGCCCATGATTGCGTTAACAAATTGTAACACACCCCAGCCGCCTGTGAACTTTAAGAAGAGAAAAGTATGCTTAGAAACTGCTTAGCAAGCAAGTACCTGTGCATCCTCACTCCAGTCTCCTTGCCTTAAAAAGCAGAGACAATGATTTGCTTGAATAGCTGAGGTTTTAGATAGCACTCTGCTGGTTGCAAAGCAAGGACCGAGGCCCTCAGCTATAAATGCTGGGCTTGTGTGCTGTTAGAAAATCTATTATCCCCAAAACAAGGACCTGGCTGGTCTGGTGGTCTGCTTTGTAATTCACATATCTAAAAATGTATCTTGTTCCCTTCACCCCATTACTTCCTTAAAATTAAACTAATCCTTTGTACTCATTGTGTATTCTACAATCTCTGCCTCACCCTGTCTTTCCCGAAGTTCCTCCTTACTATCACACAACTGCTAATGAATTTTTCCTTTGATTATACACAATAAATATGGGAGCATTTGAGAGCCTCTTGGAGTTGACTCCCTACTCCCTCTCGATTTCTTGACTTTTTCCACAGAGTCTTGAATAATCATTCCATATCGGTAAGACTTCTGCCAGCCAGAACCCACAGTTCCAGGTGAGAACGATGAAGGCTTTATCTCTCCTACCAGATGGAGACAGAGAAGAGAATTGAGATCTGCTCTCTCATGGTCCCTTCCTGCCCCAGGGCCACTGCAGTTCACCTGCAGCCTTCTGGCCTCTGCTCAGAGGGCCTCTGTCCCAGGACTGACTGCAGCCTTTTCTTCCCTTTTCAACATTTCCTGTGCCTTTCAGAAGTTGGTCTCTTCTCTGTAATACAACGCTGGCAGATTTGATGGTGGTCAGCGTGCTGGTGGGCAGTCCTTTGGGGACCCCCAGGAGCCATGCTGATTCTCCTGAGTCTTTCAATCGGGGTTACAGAAGAGTCTAGCACCAGAGGAAGCCCATTCACGTGAGGTCAACAGAGCATTTCATCAGTTTCATTTTATTTTTAAATTTTCAGTGGAGAAATTATTTGTAGCAAACTGTTCCAGATTTTCGGCCGCCTGCTTTCCTCACCACGATTTCCTTGATGGCTCTGGTGCTTGTTTTAAGAACCAAGTTTCTTCTCTGTACTTTTGTAGCTGCTGGGCTTGCCCAATACTTGATCTGCATTTGAAGCAGAATGTTTCTTCATAATGTCAAACTGATTTTCGTATTTCTGAATATTTCATGTACACTCAGCAACTGTTTCAAGTGAAATGCTCTTGTCCAATTCCGGTTAACTCACATTTGCTGATCTCCTGCTATCATGCTGAGGACAGTTTCTTCTTCCTCTAACAAAAGTTAGCAATTTGCATTTACTATGGAAGGTACTGGCCCGAGGTGCTTTTTTTCTTAACAGTTTTAATACAATTCACCCATTAAAATATACAGCGGTTTTTACTCTATGCCCAGAATTGTGCATTGCAGTCAATCTTAGAACATTTTCATCTCCCCAACAGGAAGCCCTGTACGCATAAGCAGTCATTCCCATCTTCCCATCCTCCCCCAGCCCCAAGGAGCCACTCTTCTCTCTCTGCGGGTTTGCCTGAGCTGGACATTTCATGTAAATCGAGTCACTTCTTGTAAGTGGAGCCGTCTATTGTGACTGACTTCTTTCACACTGAGTAGCGTTTTCAATGTTTGTCCAGGTTGTGGCCTGGGTCAGTGCACTATGCTTCGCTATTGCTGAATAATATTCCACTGTATGGCTGGGCCCCACTGTTTACCCATTCATCACGTGATAGGCATTTGGGTTGTTGCTGCTTTTTGGCTGTGATGAGTAGTGTTGCCGTTAACATTCCTTTAGGAG
>NW_027328780.1:0-83819 GCF_048564905.1 Vicugna pacos
CTATACGCAGCTTTATGTTCTCCTCAGCAACACCTCTCAGCCTCAACACCCAACAACACTCTCCGTATCTAGGGCCCCAAGGCTCGTTTTAAAATGCGGCATTGTTTCTCATGTCCCCCCGCCCCCCTCCCGCCCCAGAAAGGAAGCAAGAATCTTCCTTGATTTAACGTGCTGCCTTTTTAGGACTGGCTAGTCTTGTCTGGTGAATGGATATTAAGAGAGATTTCCTTAAACTTCCTCCTGCTTCGTGCCATACCTCGACTTCATTGAGAAGCAGGTTTTTCCCGTCTCTAAGACGGGCTTCCGCTTTGAACTGCTAAACCATCACGGCACACTTTTTCTCCATACTTATTCCTGGAAAACTGAGCTCTCTGCCGGAGTAAAGACGGTTCCCGTCAGAGAAGTGTGGCTCCCTGTCCCAAGGTCAGAATGTAGAAGAAAGGGAAGATTCCTGTTTCCGAGGGTTCCATTTTGTCAGGTTAGAGATCTAGTCATCCGTGTGGCTGCGGTGGAATCTGCAGTATCTTGCCTCACAGTTTCCTTTTTCTGGCTTAGCAGGGGAGCCGCATTAGCTGAGGTCGCGGCGCTATGGCCCTTGTCAGGATCCCGGTGCTGAGGCAGCCCCTTCCCCCCACCCCCTCTCCTTGTCATTTTGATCGTGCAAACTGGGTGCCAGCTGTGTGAACCCTGCTCCTGGCCGCCAGGATTGCCCCCCCGCCTCCCCACGCGACGTGTCCCCAGTTCCTCGGCGTCCCTCACTGCAACCAGCTAGCTCCAGGAAGGGTGCGAGCTGGCTTCCGCTGTCGTCCTTCCTCCTTCCTGTCCAGGCGGGCCCTCCTTTTGCGCTAGTCGGCCCGAAACCTTCTCTCCCGCGCTGCATAGGCTGAAGGAATGCCTCAGCGTTTGCAGCCGCTAGAGGGCGCTCTTGTCCTCTCTTTGGGCCCCTTCAGCGCTTCCAGTGGAAATTTCCGAGGTGGGAAGGGCTTGGGGGTTCTCTGTATCTAGGGGCTCCCGATCCAGCCGATTCAACTAACTGTGGGTTGAAAATATTCGGGAAAAAACGGAAAGTTTCGAAAAGCGACAATTGAACTTGCCACACACCGGCAACCGCTTACATAGCATTCACGTTGCCTTGCATGCCGCGCGTCACCTAGAGATGATTTAAAGTACACAGGAGGACACAGCGAAAGAGAATGTGACAATGACTGTATGGGTATGTTTATGCATAAGTGGAAAATTGTGCTCTAGACTGGAATTCGACGCAACATTGTAAAAACGACAACAACGTGGAAGAAAAATACGTCTGTATGTAAAAAATAAAGTCCTATGTCCTTTTGTATAAGAGGCATCAGCATCCATGGATTTTGGCATCTGTGGGGAGTCCTGGAACCAGTGCCCCATGCTTACCAAGGCATGACTGGAAGCCCAGGCTCCTTATCCCAGCCTGTCATGTCCCCACGTGGTGTGAATCCTGCCTGTCCCACACTCCCCTGGTCACTCTCCTCCAGCCCTGCCAGACTGCCCCCTTCTTCTGGAACAGGCCAAGCTGAATGCACGTCATGTCTGACCTCTAGGAATATCCGTTACTTTGTGAGCATGGCTCTGCTTCAGGAAGACGGGCTGCATTGTCACTAGAGAAGACGGGATGGAGGTTCCTTAAAAACCTACAAATGGACTTACCTGATGATCCAGCCTTCCCACGCCTGGGGATATGTCAAGAGAAAACTCTAACTCAAAAAGTCCCATGCACCTCAATGCTCACAGCAGCCCTATTTGTATTAGCCAGGACGTGGAACTAACCCCAACATCTAACGACTGGTGACTGGATAAAGAAGTAGTTGTCTTTTTATGCCGCGGAATACTACACAGCCGTGAAAAAGGATGGAACCATGCCATTTGCGGCAACATGGTTGGACACAGAGATAGTCATTCTGAGTGAAGTAAGCCAGAAGAGAGAAAAATGCCGCATGACACAACTTCCATGTGAAATCTAAGGAAAAAAGACAGAAATGATCTTAACTGCAAAAGACAAATAGAGCCACAGACATAGAGAAACAAACTTATGGTTACCAGGGAGGGACGGCGGTGGGAAGGGGTAAATATGGGAATCGGAAAATTGCCCGTCTTGGGGAGTGGTGGACATGTTAGCTCTCTTGATTGTGGCGATGGCTTTCTGGGTGTAGACATGTATGAAAATTGATCAAATACTACACGTGAGATGTGTCTAATTGACGGAACAGAAATCGTAGCCCTGTAAAGGTGTTTTAAAACAAAGAGATGGGCTGCGTTGTGTCCTATGTTTCTATGTGTCTTCAGGGAGGTCTCAGGGGGGCGGTGCTGGCCTTCCTGCCAACACGATGACACGAAGCCCGAACAATCCCCCAATCGATGGGAAGAAGAGACGAGCCATGGTCACATCTGGACCCCAAGCTTACACGTGGTGCATGGGTGCCATTTATCGCCAATCCAGCGAGGTTCCGGCCAGAGCTAGAGGCCGGGGCAGCGAACCGGGAGCGGCACTAAGGAGCATCGTGGCGCAGAGGCTGGACTGGGGGCCCGCAGGCTCCTCCCAGGAGGAGCCTCAGGGTTTGGGAGGTGGCTAACGTGCCTGCTTCGTGTCACCAGCAAGTGATGCCACCCGTGGAACATCAGCTGGAATCCTGAGCCGGGTCAGCCGTGGGTGATGCGGTAAAGGCTGCTTGCTAGCAGAGGGGACGCCAGACGGACGGTGAAGCAAGCAACAGGCTGCTGAGCTTCCGGCCTGTGTTTACCGTGCTTTCCGTGTCTCCCTGCATCTCAGGGTCACCCGGAGGAATTCGTGTGGAGTTTAGAGGCCGACGGCCTCTCGGTTCCTCATCAGCCTGGCAAGCCCCCCAGCCCTCTGCGGCCAGACCTCTGCGAGCGTCTTCCCTTGTTCTAGCAAAACCCTCCCCACCCTCGCCTGCGGCGGGCTTTTGCTTTTTTTTTTAATTGATGGCAGTGAGGATACCTTACAGCCTCCTCCGGCCCTTCCTTAGGGCTTCTGCCCTTAGACCACGGCAAGGGGCGGCCCCCCAACCCCCACCCCCGACACCCCCCGCGCTGTCCTGGGTCCTGAACTACAGAGGGTCCCTCTGGCCCTGACACTCCCTCTGGCCACGCCCTCTACGGGGTGGAGTCAGCAGGGCCAAGGGGACACGCCCATTGGCTCCACCCCGTGCTCTGGAATCCCAGGACCCCGAATGCCCTGCCCCAGCAGCCCCTGACCCACTTGTAGTTTCTGCACCGGCTCTCCCCGGAGTTCAGCATCCCAGGACTCACAGAGAGGCCAACGGGCAGCTGTTGGCATGGAGGTTACGGACAGAGCCCGGATGTGAGGTCTGAGAGGTCTGAGTGTCCCCCTGTGCACATCCAAGGCCCCTTGGGGCATGGGATGGACCCAGCATTGGGAAGAAAAGGGTCAGGCTGGCGGTCAGAGACTGGGAATCGGCTCTCCCCGCACTGTCGCTTTCTTTGCAGGACTCCCCTGAGTCTGGGAATTCTAAAGTTGAGCCTGGACGTGTGTGGCACGTGACAGTGACTTTGTGTGTGTGTGCGCGCGCCTGAGGACGTGTGTGGTTGTGTGTATGTTGTGGGGGTGTGTGTGGTCCATGACTCCGTGTGTGTGTGTGCGTGGGGATGTAGGCGGAGCAGAGTCAGTGTGTGTGCACGTGTGTTTGTGTGTACGTGCATGCATTAGTTTTAAGAATACTAGAAGCTGTCCTTCAGAAGTCTGCAGTAGTAAAAACTGTATGGTGTCCCTCACTGTATAATTCAAACTGAAAATAATCTTCAATCACCAGAAATGTAGTCCCCCCCAGATTCTGATTCCCCCCCCTCCCATACCGATTATGCCCTCATTGTACTGATGAGGAAACTAGCTTAGAGATGTTAAGTGACTCAGCCAAGGGCATGGAGCTCGCGAGCCCAGGGCCAGGACGCAGTCCAAGCGGCGCGGCTCCAGAGGCCTGGAGCCCTGCTCACGACCGCGCGTGGCCTCTTGGCCGGGGGGTGGGGGGGGGTGGGGGTGGGGTGGGGGTGGGGGGAAGAGATTCTGACGGGCCGGGGCCAGCGTGCAGGCTGCCCAAGCCGCGGACTCTGCAAGTCGGGTGGAGAGTACCTGACGGCAGACGAGGGTAAAGGGCTGCTCAGAAATCAGATAGGTTCCTAGATCTTCGATGAGTAAGGAGGCTCAGTGCTCATCCTCGATCCCTTTGCTGGTGGCTAAAAGGGAGCAAGGCCCACGAGCGCGCTTCTGGGAGCGGCCTGCCAAAACCTGGAGCAGGGCTGCTCAGGACTGGCTCTGCAGCAGGAGCAGAGGGGGGGCAATGTCGCCACCTGGTGGACATCCTTGGTAGTGGCAGTAGGAGGCCTAGCAGCCTGGGTATGGAGGCGGCAGGACGAGGTCCTAGTGGATGATCGTTTTCACATGGCTTAAAAAGCATTGCTTCATAGATTTTATCCACATTGGGGTCTATCCTACGATGGTAAATACGGTCTCCGTTACTCCATCTTAGCTGCATTGATTAATTTTTTTGAGGTTAGTTTTCTCTTCAATGATTTGGAAGCTATATTGTCTTCCAATTAAAATTCCCTCTAAGTTTTAATAAGTCATCTCTAAGTTCATAACTTTATGTATAATTGGACCAGTATTGCTATAACAGTCTCAAAAACGGGATAATCTATTAGATCTTGTTTCTCAATCATGATACATTTAGCATATTTTACCTCTCTGC
The DNA here is from genome assembly GCF_048564905.1 of Vicugna pacos. Classification (NCBI taxonomy): domain Eukaryota; kingdom Metazoa; phylum Chordata; class Mammalia; order Artiodactyla; family Camelidae; genus Vicugna; species Vicugna pacos. Next base: position 4,755 of record NW_027328780.1, read on the forward strand.
TGTTCCCCATTGTGTGCGTGTGTGCGCGTGCGCGTGCGCGGGCTACAGTTACTGCTTTTTAGACAGTTGCTTTCAGTTTGTTGCATTCGCAATGAAAATATAGGTATAAACATCTTGGATTTAATTGCTCGCTACCGCTATTTAATCCCATGTCTTTCCCATTTTTGAGGTATTTACTTCTTTCCCAATCAAATGGACTCATGATTGGCTAATTTTTTTCCAGCGGTAGACTTGGAACCCATACCAGTCTATACGCAGCTTTATGTTCTCCTCAGCAACACCTCTCAGCCTCAACACCCAACAACACTCTCCGTATCTAGGGCCCCAAGGCTCGTTTTAAAATGCGGCATTGTTTCTCATGTCCCCCCGCCCCCCTCCCGCCCCAGAAAGGAAGCAAGAATCTTCCTTGATTTAACGTGCTGCCTTTTTAGGACTGGCTAGTCTTGTCTGGTGAATGGATATTAAGAGAGATTTCCTTAAACTTCCTCCTGCTTCGTGCCATACCTCGACTTCATTGAGAAGCATGTTTTTCCCGTCTCTAAGACGGGCTTCCGCTTTGAACTGCTAAACCATCACGGCACACTTTTTCTCCATACTTATTCCTGGAAAACTGAGCTCTCTGCCGGAGTAAAGACGGTTCCCGTCAGAGAAGTGTGGCTCCCTGTCCCAAGGTCAGAATGTAGAAGAAAGGGAAGATTCCTGTTTCCGAGGGTTCCATTTTGTCAGGTTAGAGATCTAGTCATCCGTGTGGCTGCGGTGGAATCTGCAGTATCTTGCCTCACAGTTTCCTTTTTCTGGCTTAGCAGGGGAGCCGCATTAGCTGAGGTCGCGGCGCTATGGCCCTTGTCAGGATCCCGGTGCTGAGGCAGCCCCTTCCCCCCACCCCCTCTCCTTGTCATTTTGATCGTGCAAACTGGGTGCCAGCTGTGTGAACCCTGCTCCTGGCCGCCAGGATTGCCCCCCCGCCTCCCCACGCGACGTGTCCCCAGTTCCTCGGCGTCCCTCACTGCAACCAGCTAGCTCCAGGAAGGGTGCGAGCTGGCTTCCGCTGTCGTCCTTCCTCCTTCCTGTCCAGGCGGGCCCTCCTTTTGCGCTAGTCGGCCCGAAACCTTCTCTCCCGCGCTGCATAGGCTGAAGGAATGCCTCAGCGTTTGCAGCCGCTAGAGGGCGCTCTTGTCCTCTCTTTGGGCCCCTTCAGCGCTTCCAGTGGAAATTTCCGAGGTGGGAAGGGCTTGGGGGTTCTCTGTATCTAGGGGCTCCCGATCCAGCCGATTCAACTAACTGTGGGTTGAAAATATTCGGGAAAAAACGGAAAGTTTCGAAAAGCGACAATTGAACTTGCCACACACCGGCAACCGCTTACATAGCATTCACGTTGCCTTGCATGCCGCGCGTCACCTAGAGATGATTTAAAGTACACAGGAGGACACAGCGAAAGAGAATGTGACAATGACTGTATGGGTATGTTTATGCATAAGTGGAAAATTGTGCTCTAGACTGGAATTCGACGCAACATTGTAAAAACGACAACAACGTGGAAGAAAAATACGTCTGTATGTAAAAAATAAAGTCCTATGTCCTTTTGTATAAGAGGCATCAGCATCCATGGATTTTGGCATCTGTGGGGAGTCCTGGAACCAGTGCCCCATGCTTACCAAGGCATGACTGGAAGCCCAGGCTCCTTATCCCAGCCTGTCATGTCCCCACGTGGTGTGAATCCTGCCTGTCCCACACTCCCCTGGTCACTCTCCTCCAGCCCTGCCAGACTGCCCTCTTCTTCTGGAACAGGCCAAGCTGAATGCACGTCATGTCTGACCTCTAGGAATATCCGTTACTTTGTGAGCATGGCTCTGCTTCAGGAAGACGGGCTGCATTGTCACTAGAGAAGACGGGATGGAGGTTCCTTAAAAACCTACAAATGGACTTACCTGATGATCCAGCCTTCCCACGCCTGGGGATATGTCAAGAGAAAACTCTAACTCAAAAAGTCCCATGCACCTCAATGCTCACAGCAGCCCTATTTGTATTAGCCAGGACGTGGAACTAACCCCAACATCTAACGACTGGTGACTGGATAAAGAAGTAGTTGTCTTTTTATGCCGCGGAATACTACACAGCCGTGAAAAAGGATGGAACCATGCCATTTGCGGCAACATGGTTGGACACAGAGATAGTCATTCTGAGTGAAGTAAGCCAGAAGAGAGAAAAATGCCGCATGACACAACTTCCATGTGAAATCTAAGGAAAAAAGACAGAAATGATCTTAACTGCAAAAGACAAATAGAGCCACAGACATAGAGAAACAAACTTATGGTTACCAGGGAGGGACGGCGGTGGGAAGGGGTAAATATGGGAATCGGAAAATTGCCCGTCTTGGGGAGTGGTGGACATGTTAGCTCTCTTGATTGTGGCGATGGCTTTCTGGGTGTAGACATGTATGAAAATTGATCAAATACTACACGTGAGATGTGTCTAATTGACGGAACAGAAATCGTAGCCCTGTAAAGGTGTTTTAAAACAAAGAGATGGGCTGCGTTGTGTCCTATGTTTCTATGTGTCTTCAGGGAGGTCTCAGGGGGGCGGTGCTGGCCTTCCTGCCAACACGATGACACGAAGCCCGAACAATCCCCCAATCGATGGGAAGAAGAGACGAGCCATGGTCACATCTGGACCCCAAGCTTACACGTGGTGCATGGGTGCCATTTATCGCCAATCCAGCGAGGTTCCGGCCAGAGCTAGAGGCCGGGGCAGCGAACCGGGAGCGGCACTAAGGAGCATCGTGGCGCAGAGGCTGGACTGGGGGCCCGCAGGCTCCTCCCAGGAGGAGCCTCAGGGTTTGGGAGGTGGCTAACGTGCCTGCTTCGTGTCACCAGCAAGTGATGCCACCCGTGGAACATCAGCTGGAATCCTGAGCCGGGTCAGCCGTGGGTGATGCGGTAAAGGCTGCTTGCTAGCAGAGGGGACGCCAGACGGACGGTGAAGCAAGCAACAGGCTGCTGAGCTTCCGGCCTGTGTTTACCGTGCTTTCCGTGTCTCCCTGCATCTCAGGGTCACCCGGAGGAATTCGTGTGGAGTTTAGAGGCCGACGGCCTCTCGGTTCCTCATCAGCCTGGCAAGCCCCCCAGCCCTCTGCGGCCAGACCTCTGCGAGCGTCTTCCCTTGTTCTAGCAAAACCCTCCCCACCCTCGCCTGCGGCGGGCTTTTGCTTTTTTTTTTAATTGATGGCAGTGAGGATACCTTACAGCCTCCTCCGGCCCTTCCTTAGGGCTTCTGCCCTTAGACCACGGCAAGGGGCGGCCCCCCAACCCCCACCCCCGACACCCCCCGCGCTGTCCTGGGTCCTGAACTACAGAGGGTCCCTCTGGCCCTGACACTCCCTCTGGCCACGCCCTCTACGGGGTGGAGTCAGCAGGGCCAAGGGGACACGCCCATTGGCTCCACCCCGTGCTCTGGAATCCCAGGACCCCGAATGCCCTGCCCCAGCAGCCCCTGACCCACTTGTAGTTTCTGCACCGGCTCTCCCCGGAGTTCAGCATCCCAGGACTCACAGAGAGGCCAACGGGCAGCTGTTGGCATGGAGGTTACGGACAGAGCCCGGATGTGAGGTCTGAGAGGTCTGAGTGTCCCCCTGTGCACATCCAAGGCCCCTTGGGGCATGGGATGGACCCAGCATTGGGAAGAAAAGGGTCAGGCTGGCGGTCAGAGACTGGGAATCGGCTCTCCCCGCACTGTCGCTTTCTTTGCAGGACTCCCCTGAGTCTGGGAATTCTAAAGTTGAGCCTGGACGTGTGTGGCACGTGACAGTGACTTTGTGTGTGTGTGCGCGCGCCTGAGGACGTGTGTGGTTGTGTGTATGTTGTGGGGGTGTGTGTGGTCCATGACTCCGTGTGTGTGTGTGCGTGGGGATGTAGGCGGAGCAGAGTCAGTGTGTGTGCACGTGTGTTTGTGTGTACGTGCATGCATTAGTTTTAAGAATACTAGAAGCTGTCCTTCAGAAGTCTGCAGTAGTAAAAACTGTATGGTGTCCCTCACTGTATAATTCAAACTGAAAATAATCTTCAATCACCAGAAATGTAGTCCCCCCCAGATTCTGATTCCCCCCCCTCCCATACCGATTATGCCCTCATTGTACTGATGAGGAAACTAGCTTAGAGATGTTAAGTGACTCAGCCAAGGGCATGGAGCTCGCGAGCCCAGGGCCAGGACGCAGTCCAAGCGGCGCGGCTCCAGAGGCCTGGAGCCCTGCTCACGACCGCGCGTGGCCTCTTGGCCGGGGGGTGGGGGGGGGTGGGGGGGGGGTGGGGGTGGGGGGAAGAGATTCTGACGGGCCGGGGCCAGCGTGCAGGCTGCCCAAGCCGCGGACTCTGCAAGTCGGGTGGAGAGTACCTGACGGCAGACGAGGGTAAAGGGCTGCTCAGAAATCAGATAGGTTCCTAGATCTTCGATGAGTAAGGAGGCTCAGTGCTCATCCTCGATCCCTTTGCTGGTGGCTAAAAGGGAGCAAGGCCCACGAGCGCGCTTCTGGGAGCGGCCTGCCAAAACCTGGAGCAGGGCTGCTCAGGACTGGCTCTGCAGCAGGAGCAGAGGGGGGGCAATGTCGCCACCTGGTGGACATCCTTGGTAGTGGCAGTAGGAGGCCTAGCAGCCTGGGTATGGAGGCGGCAGGACGAGGTCCTAGTGGATGATCGTTTTCACATGGCTTAAAAAGCATTGCTTCATAGATTTTATCCACATTGGGGTCTATCCTACGATGGTAAATACGGTCTCCGTTACTCCATCTTAGCTGCATTGATTAATTTTTTTGAGGTTAGTTTTCTCTTCAATGATTTGGAAGCTATATTGTCTTCCAATTAAAATTCCCTCTAAGTTTTAATAAGTCATCTCTAAGTTCATAACTTTATGTATAATTGGACCAGTATTGCTATAACAGTCTCAAAAACGGGATAATCTATTAGATCTTGTTTCTCAATCATGATACATTTAGCATATTTTACCTCTCTGCTGTTCCCCATTGTGTGCGTGTGTGCGCGTGCGCGTGCGCGGGCTACAGTTACTGCTTTTTAGACAGTTGCTTTCAGTTTGTTGCATTCGCAATGAAAATATAGGTATAAACATCTTGGATTTAATTGCTCGCTACCGCTATTTAATCCCATGTCTTTCCCATTTTTGAGGTATTTACTTCTTTCCCAATCAAATGGACTCATGATTGGCTAATTTTTTTCCAGCGGTAGACTTGGAACCCATACCAGTCTATACGCAGCTTTATGTTCTCCTCAGCAACACCTCTCAGCCTCAACACCCAACAACACTCTCCGTATCTAGGGCCCCAAGGCTCGTTTTAAAATGCGGCATTGTTTCTCATGTCCCCCCGCCCCCCTCCCGCCCCAGAAAGGAAGCAAGAATCTTCCTTGATTTAACGTGCTGCCTTTTTAGGACTGGCTAGTCTTGTCTGGTGAATGGATATTAAGAGAGATTTCCTTAAACTTCCTCCTGCTTCGTGCCATACCTCGACTTCATTGAGAAGCATGTTTTTCCCGTCTCTAAGACGGGCTTCCGCTTTGAACTGCTAAACCATCACGGCACACTTTTTCTCCATACTTATTCCTGGAAAACTGAGCTCTCTGCCGGAGTAAAGACGGTTCCCGTCAGAGAAGTGTGGCTCCCTGTCCCAAGGTCAGAATGTAGAAGAAAGGGAAGATTCCTGTTTCCGAGGGTTCCATTTTGTCAGGTTAGAGATCTAGTCATCCGTGTGGCTGCGGTGGAATCTGCAGTATCTTGCCTCACAGTTTCCTTTTTCTGGCTTAGCAGGGGAGCCGCATTAGCTGAGGTCGCGGCGCTATGGCCCTTGTCAGGATCCCGGTGCTGAGGCAGCCCCTTCCCCCCACCCCCTCTCCTTGTCATTTTGATCGTGCAAACTGGGTGCCAGCTGTGTGAACCCTGCTCCTGGCCGCCAGGATTGCCCCCCCGCCTCCCCACGCGACGTGTCCCCAGTTCCTCGGCGTCCCTCACTGCAACCAGCTAGCTCCAGGAAGGGTGCGAGCTGGCTTCCGCTGTCGTCCTTCCTCCTTCCTGTCCAGGCGGGCCCTCCTTTTGCGCTAGTCGGCCCGAAACCTTCTCTCCCGCGCTGCATAGGCTGAAGGAATGCCTCAGCGTTTGCAGCCGCTAGAGGGCGCTCTTGTCCTCTCTTTGGGCCCCTTCAGCGCTTCCAGTGGAAATTTCCGAGGTGGGAAGGGCTTGGGGGTTCTCTGTATCTAGGGGCTCCCGATCCAGCCGATTCAACTAACTGTGGGTTGAAAATATTCGGGAAAAAACGGAAAGTTTCGAAAAGCGACAATTGAACTTGCCACACACCGGCAACCGCTTACATAGCATTCACGTTGCCTTGCATGCCGCGCGTCACCTAGAGATGATTTAAAGTACACAGGAGGACACAGCGAAAGAGAATGTGACAATGACTGTATGGGTATGTTTATGCATAAGTGGAAAATTGTGCTCTAGACTGGAATTCGACGCAACATTGTAAAAACGACAACAACGTGGAAGAAAAATACGTCTGTATGTAAAAAATAAAGTCCTATGTCCTTTTGTATAAGAGGCATCAGCATCCATGGATTTTGGCATCTGTGGGGAGTCCTGGAACCAGTGCCCCATGCTTACCAAGGCATGACTGGAAGCCCAGGCTCCTTATCCCAGCCTGTCATGTCCCCACGTGGTGTGAATCCTGCCTGTCCCACACTCCCCTGGTCACTCTCCTCCAGCCCTGCCAGACTGCCCTCTTCTTCTGGAACAGGCCAAGCTGAATGCACGTCATGTCTGACCTCTAGGAATATCCGTTACTTTGTGAGCATGGCTCTGCTTCAGGAAGACGGGCTGCATTGTCACTAGAGAAGACGGGATGGAGGTTCCTTAAAAACCTACAAATGGACTTACCTGATGATCCAGCCTTCCCACGCCTGGGGATATGTCAAGAGAAAACTCTAACTCAAAAAGTCCCATGCACCTCAATGCTCACAGCAGCCCTATTTGTATTAGCCAGGACGTGGAACTAACCCCAACATCTAACGACTGGTGACTGGATAAAGAAGTAGTTGTCTTTTTATGCCGCGGAATACTACACAGCCGTGAAAAAGGATGGAACCATGCCATTTGCGGCAACATGGTTGGACACAGAGATAGTCATTCTGAGTGAAGTAAGCCAGAAGAGAGAAAAATGCCGCATGACACAACTTCCATGTGAAATCTAAGGAAAAAAGACAGAAATGATCTTAACTGCAAAAGACAAATAGAGCCACAGACATAGAGAAACAAACTTATGGTTACCAGGGAGGGACGGCGGTGGGAAGGGGTAAATATGGGAATCGGAAAATTGCCCGTCTTGGGGAGTGGTGGACATGTTAGCTCTCTTGATTGTGGCGATGGCTTTCTGGGTGTAGACATGTATGAAAATTGATCAAATACTACACGTGAGATGTGTCTAATTGACGGAACAGAAATCGTAGCCCTGTAAAGGTGTTTTAAAACAAAGAGATGGGCTGCGTTGTGTCCTATGTTTCTATGTGTCTTCAGGGAGGTCTCAGGGGGGCGGTGCTGGCCTTCCTGCCAACACGATGACACGAAGCCCGAACAATCCCCCAATCGATGGGAAGAAGAGACGAGCCATGGTCACATCTGGACCCCAAGCTTACACGTGGTGCATGGGTGCCATTTATCGCCAATCCAGCGAGGTTCCGGCCAGAGCTAGAGGCCGGGGCAGCGAACCGGGAGCGGCACTAAGGAGCATCGTGGCGCAGAGGCTGGACTGGGGGCCCGCAGGCTCCTCCCAGGAGGAGCCTCAGGGTTTGGGAGGTGGCTAACGTGCCTGCTTCGTGTCACCAGCAAGTGATGCCACCCGTGGAACATCAGCTGGAATCCTGAGCCGGGTCAGCCGTGGGTGATGCGGTAAAGGCTGCTTGCTAGCAGAGGGGACGCCAGACGGACGGTGAAGCAAGCAACAGGCTGCTGAGCTTCCGGCCTGTGTTTACCGTGCTTTCCGTGTCTCCCTGCATCTCAGGGTCACCCGGAGGAATTCGTGTGGAGTTTAGAGGCCGACGGCCTCTCGGTTCCTCATCAGCCTGGCAAGCCCCCCAGCCCTCTGCGGCCAGACCTCTGCGAGCGTCTTCCCTTGTTCTAGCAAAACCCTCCCCACCCTCGCCTGCGGCGGGCTTTTGCTTTTTTTTTTAATTGATGGCAGTGAGGATACCTTACAGCCTCCTCCGGCCCTTCCTTAGGGCTTCTGCCCTTAGACCACGGCAAGGGGCGGCCCCCCAACCCCCACCCCCGACACCCCCCGCGCTGTCCTGGGTCCTGAACTACAGAGGGTCCCTCTGGCCCTGACACTCCCTCTGGCCACGCCCTCTACGGGGTGGAGTCAGCAGGGCCAAGGGGACACGCCCATTGGCTCCACCCCGTGCTCTGGAATCCCAGGACCCCGAATGCCCTGCCCCAGCAGCCCCTGACCCACTTGTAGTTTCTGCACCGGCTCTCCCCGGAGTTCAGCATCCCAGGACTCACAGAGAGGCCAACGGGCAGCTGTTGGCATGGAGGTTACGGACAGAGCCCGGATGTGAGGTCTGAGAGGTCTGAGTGTCCCCCTGTGCACATCCAAGGCCCCTTGGGGCATGGGATGGACCCAGCATTGGGAAGAAAAGGGTCAGGCTGGCGGTCAGAGACTGGGAATCGGCTCTCCCCGCACTGTCGCTTTCTTTGCAGGACTCCCCTGAGTCTGGGAATTCTAAAGTTGAGCCTGGACGTGTGTGGCACGTGACAGTGACTTTGCGTGTGTGTGCGCGCGCCTGAGGACGTGTGTGGTTGTGTGTATGTTGTGGGGGTGTGTGTGGTCCATGACTCCGTGTGTGTGTGTGCGTGGGGATGTAGGCGGAGCAGAGTCAGTGTGTGTGCACGTGTGTTTGTGTGTACGTGCATGCATTAGTTTTAAGAATACTAGAAGCTGTCCTTCAGAAGTCTGCAGTAGTAAAAACTGTATGGTGTCCCTCACTGTATAATTCAAACTGAAAATAATCTTCAATCACCAGAAATGTAGTCCCCCCCAGATTCTGATTCCCCCCCCTCCCATACCGATTATGCCCTCATTGTACTGATGAGGAAACTAGCTTAGAGATGTTAAGTGACTCAGCCAAGGGCATGGAGCTCGCGAGCCCAGGGCCAGGACGCAGTCCAAGCGGCGCGGCTCCAGAGGCCTGGAGCCCTGCTCACGACCGCGCGTGGCCTCTTGGCCGGGGGGTGGGGGGGGGGTGGGGGTGGGGTGGGGGTGGGGGGAAGAGATTCTGACGGGCCGGGGCCAGCGTGCAGGCTGCCCAAGCCGCGGACTCTGCAAGTCGGGTGGAGAGTACCTGACGGCAGACGAGGGTAAAGGGCTGCTCAGAAATCAGATAGGTTCCTAGATCTTCGATGAGTAAGGAGGCTCAGTGCTCATCCTCGATCCCTTTGCTGGTGGCTAAAAGGGAGCAAGGCCCACGAGCGCGCTTCTGGGAGCGGCCTGCCAAAACCTGGAGCAGGGCTGCTCAGGACTGGCTCTGCAGCAGGAGCAGAGGGGGGGCAATGTCGCCACCTGGTGGACATCCTTGGTAGTGGCAGTAGGAGGCCTAGCAGCCTGGGTATGGAGGCGGCAGGACGAGGTCCTAGTGGATGATCGTTTTCACATGGCTTAAAAAGCATTGCTTCATAGATTTTATCCACATTGGGGTCTATCCTACGATGGTAAATACGGTCTCCGTTACTCCATCTTAGCTGCATTGATTAATTTTTTTGAGGTTAGTTTTCTCTTCAATGATTTGGAAGCTATATTGTCTTCCAATTAAAATTCCCTCTAAGTTTTAATAAGTCATCTCTAAGTTCATAACTTTATGTATAATTGGACCAGTATTGCTATAACAGTCTCAAAAACGGGATAATCTATTAGATCTTGTTTCTCAATCATGATACATTTAGCATATTTTACCTCTCTGCTGTTCCCCATTGTGTGCGTGTGTGCGCGTGCGCGTGCGCGGGCTACAGTTACTGCTTTTTAGACAGTTGCTTTCAGTTTGTTGCATTCGCAATGAAAATATAGGTATAAACATCTTGGATTTAATTGCTCGCTACCGCTATTTAATCCCATGTCTTTCCCATTTTTGAGGTATTTACTTCTTTCCCAATCAAATGGACTCATGATTGGCTAATTTTTTTCCAGCGGTAGACTTGGAACCCATACCAGTCTATACGCAGCTTTATGTTCTCCTCAGCAACACCTCTCAGCCTCAACACCCAACAACACTCTCCGTATCTAGGGCCCCAAGGCTCGTTTTAAAATGCGGCATTGTTTCTCATGTCCCCCCGCCCCCCTCCCGCCCCAGAAAGGAAGCAAGAATCTTCCTTGATTTAACGTGCTGCCTTTTTAGGACTGGCTAGTCTTGTCTGGTGAATGGATATTAAGAGAGATTTCCTTAAACTTCCTCCTGCTTCGTGCCATACCTCGACTTCATTGAGAAGCATGTTTTTCCCGTCTCTAAGACGGGCTTCCGCTTTGAACTGCTAAACCATCACGGCACACTTTTTCTCCATACTTATTCCTGGAAAACTGAGCTCTCTGCCGGAGTAAAGACGGTTCCCGTCAGAGAAGTGTGGCTCCCTGTCCCAAGGTCAGAATGTAGAAGAAAGGGAAGATTCCTGTTTCCGAGGGTTCCATTTTGTCAGGTTAGAGATCTAGTCATCCGTGTGGCTGCGGTGGAATCTGCAGTATCTTGCCTCACAGTTTCCTTTTTCTGGCTTAGCAGGGGAGCCGCATTAGCTGAGGTCGCGGCGCTATGGCCCTTGTCAGGATCCCGGTGCTGAGGCAGCCCCTTCCCCCCACCCCCTCTCCTTGTCATTTTGATCGTGCAAACTGGGTGCCAGCTGTGTGAACCCTGCTCCTGGCCGCCAGGATTGCCCCCCCGCCTCCCCACGCGACGTGTCCCCAGTTCCTCGGCGTCCCTCACTGCAACCAGCTAGCTCCAGGAAGGGTGCGAGCTGGCTTCCGCTGTCGTCCTTCCTCCTTCCTGTCCAGGCGGGCCCTCCTTTTGCGCTAGTCGGCCCGAAACCTTCTCTCCCGCGCTGCATAGGCTGAAGGAATGCCTCAGCGTTTGCAGCCGCTAGAGGGCGCTCTTGTCCTCTCTTTGGGCCCCTTCAGCGCTTCCAGTGGAAATTTCCGAGGTGGGAAGGGCTTGGGGGTTCTCTGTATCTAGGGGCTCCCGATCCAGCCGATTCAACTAACTGTGGGTTGAAAATATTCGGGAAAAAACGGAAAGTTTCGAAAAGCGACAATTGAACTTGCCACACACCGGCAACCGCTTACATAGCATTCACGTTGCCTTGCATGCCGCGCGTCACCTAGAGATGATTTAAAGTACACAGGAGGACACAGCGAAAGAGAATGTGACAATGACTGTATGGGTATGTTTATGCATAAGTGGAAAATTGTGCTCTAGACTGGAATTCGACGCAACATTGTAAAAACGACAACAACGTGGAAGAAAAATACGTCTGTATGTAAAAAATAAAGTCCTATGTCCTTTTGTATAAGAGGCATCAGCATCCATGGATTTTGGCATCTGTGGGGAGTCCTGGAACCAGTGCCCCATGCTTACCAAGGCATGACTGGAAGCCCAGGCTCCTTATCCCAGCCTGTCATGTCCCCACGTGGTGTGAATCCTGCCTGTCCCACACTCCCCTGGTCACTCTCCTCCAGCCCTGCCAGACTGCCCTCTTCTTCTGGAACAGGCCAAGCTGAATGCACGTCATGTCTGACCTCTAGGAATATCCGTTACTTTGTGAGCATGGCTCTGCTTCAGGAAGACGGGCTGCATTGTCACTAGAGAAGACGGGATGGAGGTTCCTTAAAAACCTACAAATGGACTTACCTGATGATCCAGCCTTCCCACGCCTGGGGATATGTCAAGAGAAAACTCTAACTCAAAAAGTCCCATGCACCTCAATGCTCACAGCAGCCCTATTTGTATTAGCCAGGACGTGGAACTAACCCCAACATCTAACGACTGGTGACTGGATAAAGAAGTAGTTGTCTTTTTATGCCGCGGAATACTACACAGCCGTGAAAAAGGATGGAACCATGCCATTTGCGGCAACATGGTTGGACACAGAGATAGTCATTCTGAGTGAAGTAAGCCAGAAGAGAGAAAAATGCCGCATGACACAACTTCCATGTGAAATCTAAGGAAAAAAGACAGAAATGATCTTAACTGCAAAAGACAAATAGAGCCACAGACATAGAGAAACAAACTTATGGTTACCAGGGAGGGACGGCGGTGGGAAGGGGTAAATATGGGAATCGGAAAATTGCCCGTCTTGGGGAGTGGTGGACATGTTAGCTCTCTTGATTGTGGCGATGGCTTTCTGGGTGTAGACATGTATGAAAATTGATCAAATACTACACGTGAGATGTGTCTAATTGACGGAACAGAAATCGTAGCCCTGTAAAGGTGTTTTAAAACAAAGAGATGGGCTGCGTTGTGTCCTATGTTTCTATGTGTCTTCAGGGAGGTCTCAGGGGGGCGGTGCTGGCCTTCCTGCCAACACGATGACACGAAGCCCGAACAATCCCCCAATCGATGGGAAGAAGAGACGAGCCATGGTCACATCTGGACCCCAAGCTTACACGTGGTGCATGGGTGCCATTTATCGCCAATCCAGCGAGGTTCCGGCCAGAGCTAGAGGCCGGGGCAGCGAACCGGGAGCGGCACTAAGGAGCATCGTGGCGCAGAGGCTGGACTGGGGGCCCGCAGGCTCCTCCCAGGAGGAGCCTCAGGGTTTGGGAGGTGGCTAACGTGCCTGCTTCGTGTCACCAGCAAGTGATGCCACCCGTGGAACATCAGCTGGAATCCTGAGCCGGGTCAGCCGTGGGTGATGCGGTAAAGGCTGCTTGCTAGCAGAGGGGACGCCAGACGGACGGTGAAGCAAGCAACAGGCTGCTGAGCTTCCGGCCTGTGTTTACCGTGCTTTCCGTGTCTCCCTGCATCTCAGGGTCACCCGGAGGAATTCGTGTGGAGTTTAGAGGCCGACGGCCTCTCGGTTCCTCATCAGCCTGGCAAGCCCCCCAGCCCTCTGCGGCCAGACCTCTGCGAGCGTCTTCCCTTGTTCTAGCAAAACCCTCCCCACCCTCGCCTGCGGCGGGCTTTTGCTTTTTTTTTTAATTGATGGCAGTGAGGATACCTTACAGCCTCCTCCGGCCCTTCCTTAGGGCTTCTGCCCTTAGACCACGGCAAGGGGCGGCCCCCCAACCCCCACCCCCGACACCCCCCCGCGCTGTCCTGGGTCCTGAACTACAGAGGGTCCCTCTGGCCCTGACACTCCCTCTGGCCACGCCCTCTACGGGGTGGAGTCAGCAGGGCCAAGGGGACACGCCCATTGGCTCCACCCCGTGCTCTGGAATCCCAGGACCCCGAATGCCCTGCCCCAGCAGCCCCTGACCCACTTGTAGTTTCTGCACCGGCTCTCCCCGGAGTTCAGCATCCCAGGACTCACAGAGAGGCCAACGGGCAGCTGTTGGCATGGAGGTTACGGACAGAGCCCGGATGTGAGGTCTGAGAGGTCTGAGTGTCCCCCTGTGCACATCCAAGGCCCCTTGGGGCATGGGATGGACCCAGCATTGGGAAGAAAAGGGTCAGGCTGGCGGTCAGAGACTGGGAATCGGCTCTCCCCGCACTGTCGCTTTCTTTGCAGGACTCCCCTGAGTCTGGGAATTCTAAAGTTGAGCCTGGACGTGTGTGGCACGTGACAGTGACTTTGCGTGTGTGTGCGCGCGCCTGAGGACGTGTGTGGTTGTGTGTATGTTGTGGGGGTGTGTGTGGTCCATGACTCCGTGTGTGTGTGTGCGTGGGGATGTAGGCGGAGCAGAGTCAGTGTGTGTGCACGTGTGTTTGTGTGTACGTGCATGCATTAGTTTTAAGAATACTAGAAGCTGTCCTTCAGAAGTCTGCAGTAGTAAAAACTGTATGGTGTCCCTCACTGTATAATTCAAACTGAAAATAATCTTCAATCACCAGAAATGTAGTCCCCCCCAGATTCTGATTCCCCCCCCTCCCATACCGATTATGCCCTCATTGTACTGATGAGGAAACTAGCTTAGAGATGTTAAGTGACTCAGCCAAGGGCATGGAGCTCGCGAGCCCAGGGCCAGGACGCAGTCCAAGCGGCGCGGCTCCAGAGGCCTGGAGCCCTGCTCACGACCGCGCGTGGCCTCTTGGCCGGGGGGTCGGGTGGGGGTGGGGGTGGGGTGGGGGTGGGGGGAAGAGATTCTGACGGGCCGGGGCCAGCGTGCAGGCTGCCCAAGCCGCGGACTCTGCAAGTCGGGTGGAGAGTACCTGACGGCAGACGAGGGTAAAGGGCTGCTCAGAAATCAGATAGGTTCCTAGATCTTCGATGAGTAAGGAGGCTCAGTGCTCATCCTCGATCCCTTTGCTGGTGGCTAAAAGGGAGCAAGGCCCACGAGCGCGCTTCTGGGAGCGGCCTGCCAAAACCTGGAGCAGGGCTGCTCAGGACTGGCTCTGCAGCAGGAGCAGAGGGGGGGCAATGTCGCCACCTGGTGGACATCCTTGGTAGTGGCAGTAGGAGGCCTAGCAGCCTGGGTATGGAGGCGGCAGGACGAGGTCCTAGTGGATGATCGTTTTCACATGGCTTAAAAAGCATTGCTTCATAGATTTTATCCACATTGGGGTCTATCCTACGATGGTAAATACGGTCTCCGTTACTCCATCTTAGCTGCATTGATTAATTTTTTTGAGGTTAGTTTTCTCTTCAATGATTTGGAAGCTATATTGTCTTCCAATTAAAATTCCCTCTAAGTTTTAATAAGTCATCTCTAAGTTCATAACTTTATGTATAATTGGACCAGTATTGCTATAACAGTCTCAAAAACGGGATAATCTATTAGATCTTGTTTCTCAATCATGATACATTTAGCATATTTTACCTCTCTGCTGTTCCCCATTGTGTGCGTGTGTGCGCGTGCGCGTGCGCGGGCTACAGTTACTGCTTTTTAGACAGTTGCTTTCAGTTTGTTGCATTCGCAATGAAAATATAGGTATAAACATCTTGGATTTAATTGCTCGCTACCGCTATTTAATCCCATGTCTTTCCCATTTTTGAGGTATTTACTTCTTTCCCAATCAAATGGACTCATGATTGGCTAATTTTTTTCCAGCGGTAGACTTGGAACCCATACCAGTCTATACGCAGCTTTATGTTCTCCTCAGCAACACCTCTCAGCCTCAACACCCAACAACACTCTCCGTATCTAGGGCCCCAAGGCTCGTTTTAAAATGCGGCATTGTTTCTCATGTCCCCCCGCCCCCCTCCCGCCCCAGAAAGGAAGCAAGAATCTTCCTTGATTTAACGTGCTGCCTTTTTAGGACTGGCTAGTCTTGTCTGGTGAATGGATATTAAGAGAGATTTCCTTAAACTTCCTCCTGCTTCGTGCCATACCTCGACTTCATTGAGAAGCATGTTTTTCCCGTCTCTAAGACGGGCTTCCGCTTTGAACTGCTAAACCATCACGGCACACTTTTTCTCCATACTTATTCCTGGAAAACTGAGCTCTCTGCCGGAGTAAAGACGGTTCCCGTCAGAGAAGTGTGGCTCCCTGTCCCAAGGTCAGAATGTAGAAGAAAGGGAAGATTCCTGTTTCCGAGGGTTCCATTTTGTCAGGTTAGAGATCTAGTCATCCGTGTGGCTGCGGTGGAATCTGCAGTATCTTGCCTCACAGTTTCCTTTTTCTGGCTTAGCAGGGGAGCCGCATTAGCTGAGGTCGCGGCGCTATGGCCCTTGTCAGGATCCCGGTGCTGAGGCAGCCCCTTCCCCCCACCCCCTCTCCTTGTCATTTTGATCGTGCAAACTGGGTGCCAGCTGTGTGAACCCTGCTCCTGGCCGCCAGGATTGCCCCCCCGCCTCCCCACGCGACGTGTCCCCAGTTCCTCGGCGTCCCTCACTGCAACCAGCTAGCTCCAGGAAGGGTGCGAGCTGGCTTCCGCTGTCGTCCTTCCTCCTTCCTGTCCAGGCGGGCCCTCCTTTTGCGCTAGTCGGCCCGAAACCTTCTCTCCCGCGCTGCATAGGCTGAAGGAATGCCTCAGCGTTTGCAGCCGCTAGAGGGCGCTCTTGTCCTCTCTTTGGGCCCCTTCAGCGCTTCCAGTGGAAATTTCCGAGGTGGGAAGGGCTTGGGGGTTCTCTGTATCTAGGGGCTCCCGATCCAGCCGATTCAACTAACTGTGGGTTGAAAATATTCGGGAAAAAACGGAAAGTTTCGAAAAGCGACAATTGAACTTGCCACACACCGGCAACCGCTTACATAGCATTCACGTTGCCTTGCATGCCGCGCGTCACCTAGAGATGATTTAAAGTACACAGGAGGACACAGCGAAAGAGAATGTGACAATGACTGTATGGGTATGTTTATGCATAAGTGGAAAATTGTGCTCTAGACTGGAATTCGACGCAACATTGTAAAAACGACAACAACGTGGAAGAAAAATACGTCTGTATGTAAAAAATAAAGTCCTATGTCCTTTTGTATAAGAGGCATCAGCATCCATGGATTTTGGCATCTGTGGGGAGTCCTGGAACCAGTGCCCCATGCTTACCAAGGCATGACTGGAAGCCCAGGCTCCTTATCCCAGCCTGTCATGTCCCCACGTGGTGTGAATCCTGCCTGTCCCACACTCCCCTGGTCACTCTCCTCCAGCCCTGCCAGACTGCCCTCTTCTTCTGGAACAGGCCAAGCTGAATGCACGTCATGTCTGACCTCTAGGAATATCCGTTACTTTGTGAGCATGGCTCTGCTTCAGGAAGACGGGCTGCATTGTCACTAGAGAAGACGGGATGGAGGTTCCTTAAAAACCTACAAATGGACTTACCTGATGATCCAGCCTTCCCACGCCTGGGGATATGTCAAGAGAAAACTCTAACTCAAAAAGTCCCATGCACCTCAATGCTCACAGCAGCCCTATTTGTATTAGCCAGGACGTGGAACTAACCCCAACATCTAACGACTGGTGACTGGATAAAGAAGTAGTTGTCTTTTTATGCCGCGGAATACTACACAGCCGTGAAAAAGGATGGAACCATGCCATTTGCGGCAACATGGTTGGACACAGAGATAGTCATTCTGAGTGAAGTAAGCCAGAAGAGAGAAAAATGCCGCATGACACAACTTCCATGTGAAATCTAAGGAAAAAAGACAGAAATGATCTTAACTGCAAAAGACAAATAGAGCCACAGACATAGAGAAACAAACTTATGGTTACCAGGGAGGGACGGCGGTGGGAAGGGGTAAATATGGGAATCGGAAAATTGCCCGTCTTGGGGAGTGGTGGACATGTTAGCTCTCTTGATTGTGGCGATGGCTTTCTGGGTGTAGACATGTATGAAAATTGATCAAATACTACACGTGAGATGTGTCTAATTGACGGAACAGAAATCGTAGCCCTGTAAAGGTGTTTTAAAACAAAGAGATGGGCTGCGTTGTGTCCTATGTTTCTATGTGTCTTCAGGGAGGTCTCAGGGGGGCGGTGCTGGCCTTCCTGCCAACACGATGACACGAAGCCCGAACAATCCCCCAATCGATGGGAAGAAGAGACGAGCCATGGTCACATCTGGACCCCAAGCTTACACGTGGTGCATGGGTGCCATTTATCGCCAATCCAGCGAGGTTCCGGCCAGAGCTAGAGGCCGGGGCAGCGAACCGGGAGCGGCACTAAGGAGCATCGTGGCGCAGAGGCTGGACTGGGGGCCCGCAGGCTCCTCCCAGGAGGAGCCTCAGGGTTTGGGAGGTGGCTAACGTGCCTGCTTCGTGTCACCAGCAAGTGATGCCACCCGTGGAACATCAGCTGGAATCCTGAGCCGGGTCAGCCGTGGGTGATGCGGTAAAGGCTGCTTGCTAGCAGAGGGGACGCCAGACGGACGGTGAAGCAAGCAACAGGCTGCTGAGCTTCCGGCCTGTGTTTACCGTGCTTTCCGTGTCTCCCTGCATCTCAGGGTCACCCGGAGGAATTCGTGTGGAGTTTAGAGGCCGACGGCCTCTCGGTTCCTCATCAGCCTGGCAAGCCCCCCAGCCCTCTGCGGCCAGACCTCTGCGAGCGTCTTCCCTTGTTCTAGCAAAACCCTCCCCACCCTCGCCTGCGGCGGGCTTTTGCTTTTTTTTTTAATTGATGGCAGTGAGGATACCTTACAGCCTCCTCCGGCCCTTCCTTAGGGCTTCTGCCCTTAGACCACGGCAAGGGGCGGCCCCCCAACCCCCACCCCCGACACCCCCCCGCGCTGTCCTGGGTCCTGAACTACAGAGGGTCCCTCTGGCCCTGACACTCCCTCTGGCCACGCCCTCTACGGGGTGGAGTCAGCAGGGCCAAGGGGACACGCCCATTGGCTCCACCCCGTGCTCTGGAATCCCAGGACCCCGAATGCCCTGCCCCAGCAGCCCCTGACCCACTTGTAGTTTCTGCACCGGCTCTCCCCGGAGTTCAGCATCCCAGGACTCACAGAGAGGCCAACGGGCAGCTGTTGGCATGGAGGTTACGGACAGAGCCCGGATGTGAGGTCTGAGAGGTCTGAGTGTCCCCCTGTGCACATCCAAGGCCCCTTGGGGCATGGGATGGACCCAGCATTGGGAAGAAAAGGGTCAGGCTGGCGGTCAGAGACTGGGAATCGGCTCTCCCCGCACTGTCGCTTTCTTTGCAGGACTCCCCTGAGTCTGGGAATTCTAAAGTTGAGCCTGGACGTGTGTGGTTGTGTGTATGTTGTGGGGGTGTGTGTGGTCCATGACTCCGTGTGTGTGTGTGCGTGGGGATGTAGGCGGAGCAGAGTCAGTGTGTGTGCACGTGTGTTTGTGTGTACGTGCATGCATTAGTTTTAAGAATACTAGAAGCTGTCCTTCAGAAGTCTGCAGTAGTAAAAACTGTATGGTGTCCCTCACTGTATAATTCAAACTGAAAATAATCTTCAATCACCAGAAATGTAGTCCCCCCCAGATTCTGATTCCCCCCCCTCCCATACCGATTATGCCCTCATTGTACTGATGAGGAAACTAGCTTAGAGATGTTAAGTGACTCAGCCAAGGGCATGGAGCTCGCGAGCCCAGGGCCAGGACGCAGTCCAAGCGGCGCGGCTCCAGAGGCCTGGAGCCCTGCTCACGACCGCGCGTGGCCTCTTGGCCGGGGGGTGGGGTGGGGGTGGGGGTGGGGTGGGGGTGGGGGGAAGAGATTCTGACGGGCCGGGGCCAGCGTGCAGGCTGCCCAAGCCGCGGACTCTGCAAGTCGGGTGGAGAGTACCTGACGGCAGACGAGGGTAAAGGGCTGCTCAGAAATCAGATAGGTTCCTAGATCTTCGATGAGTAAGGAGGCTCAGTGCTCATCCTCGATCCCTTTGCTGGTGGCTAAAAGGGAGCAAGGCCCACGAGCGCGCTTCTGGGAGCGGCCTGCCAAAACCTGGAGCAGGGCTGCTCAGGACTGGCTCTGCAGCAGGAGCAGAGGGGGGGCAATGTCGCCACCTGGTGGACATCCTTGGTAGTGGCAGTAGGAGGCCTAGCAGCCTGGGTATGGAGGCGGCAGGACGAGGTCCTAGTGGATGATCGTTTTCACATGGCTTAAAAAGCATTGCTTCATAGATTTTATCCACATTGGGGTCTATCCTACGATGGTAAATACGGTCTCCGTTACTCCATCTTAGCTGCATTGATTAATTTTTTTGAGGTTAGTTTTCTCTTCAATGATTTGGAAGCTATATTGTCTTCCAATTAAAATTCCCTCTAAGTTTTAATAAGTCATCTCTAAGTTCATAACTTTATGTATAATTGGACCAGTATTGCTATAACAGTCTCAAAAACGGGATAATCTATTAGATCTTGTTTCTCAATCATGATACATTTAGCATATTTTACCTCTCTGCTGTTCCCCATTGTGTGCGTGTGTGCGCGTGCGCGTGCGCGGGCTACAGTTACTGCTTTTTAGACAGTTGCTTTCAGTTTGTTGCATTCGCAATGAAAATATAGGTATAAACATCTTGGATTTAATTGCTCGCTACCGCTATTTAATCCCATGTCTTTCCCATTTTTGAGGTATTTACTTCTTTCCCAATCAAATGGACTCATGATTGGCTAATTTTTTTCCAGCGGTAGACTTGGAACCCATACCAGTCTATACGCAGCTTTATGTTCTCCTCAGCAACACCTCTCAGCCTCAACACCCAACAACACTCTCCGTATCTAGGGCCCCAAGGCTCGTTTTAAAATGCGGCATTGTTTCTCATGTCCCCCCGCCCCCCTCCCGCCCCAGAAAGGAAGCAAGAATCTTCCTTGATTTAACGTGCTGCCTTTTTAGGACTGGCTAGTCTTGTCTGGTGAATGGATATTAAGAGAGATTTCCTTAAACTTCCTCCTGCTTCGTGCCATACCTCGACTTCATTGAGAAGCATGTTTTTCCCGTCTCTAAGACGGGCTTCCGCTTTGAACTGCTAAACCATCACGGCACACTTTTTCTCCATACTTATTCCTGGAAAACTGAGCTCTCTGCCGGAGTAAAGACGGTTCCCGTCAGAGAAGTGTGGCTCCCTGTCCCAAGGTCAGAATGTAGAAGAAAGGGAAGATTCCTGTTTCCGAGGGTTCCATTTTGTCAGGTTAGAGATCTAGTCATCCGTGTGGCTGCGGTGGAATCTGCAGTATCTTGCCTCACAGTTTCCTTTTTCTGGCTTAGCAGGGGAGCCGCATTAGCTGAGGTCGCGGCGCTATGGCCCTTGTCAGGATCCCGGTGCTGAGGCAGCCCCTTCCCCCCACCCCCTCTCCTTGTCATTTTGATCGTGCAAACTGGGTGCCAGCTGTGTGAACCCTGCTCCTGGCCGCCAGGATTGCCCCCCCGCCTCCCCACGCGACGTGTCCCCAGTTCCTCGGCGTCCCTCACTGCAACCAGCTAGCTCCAGGAAGGGTGCGAGCTGGCTTCCGCTGTCGTCCTTCCTCCTTCCTGTCCAGGCGGGCCCTCCTTTTGCGCTAGTCGGCCCGAAACCTTCTCTCCCGCGCTGCATAGGCTGAAGGAATGCCTCAGCGTTTGCAGCCGCTAGAGGGCGCTCTTGTCCTCTCTTTGGGCCCCTTCAGCGCTTCCAGTGGAAATTTCCGAGGTGGGAAGGGCTTGGGGGTTCTCTGTATCTAGGGGCTCCCGATCCAGCCGATTCAACTAACTGTGGGTTGAAAATATTCGGGAAAAAACGGAAAGTTTCGAAAAGCGACAATTGAACTTGCCACACACCGGCAACCGCTTACATAGCATTCACGTTGCCTTGCATGCCGCGCGTCACCTAGAGATGATTTAAAGTACACAGGAGGACACAGCGAAAGAGAATGTGACAATGACTGTATGGGTATGTTTATGCATAAGTGGAAAATTGTGCTCTAGACTGGAATTCGACGCAACATTGTAAAAACGACAACAACGTGGAAGAAAAATACGTCTGTATGTAAAAAATAAAGTCCTATGTCCTTTTGTATAAGAGGCATCAGCATCCATGGATTTTGGCATCTGTGGGGAGTCCTGGAACCAGTGCCCCATGCTTACCAAGGCATGACTGGAAGCCCAGGCTCCTTATCCCAGCCTGTCATGTCCCCACGTGGTGTGAATCCTGCCTGTCCCACACTCCCCTGGTCACTCTCCTCCAGCCCTGCCAGACTGCCCTCTTCTTCTGGAGCAGGCCAAGCTGAATGCACGTCATGTCTGACCTCTAGGAATATCCGTTACTTTGTGAGCATGGCTCTGCTTCAGGAAGACGGGCTGCATTGTCACTAGAGAAGACGGGATGGAGGTTCCTTAAAAACCTACAAATGGACTTACCTGATGATCCAGCCTTCCCACGCCTGGGGATATGTCAAGAGAAAACTCTAACTCAAAAAGTCCCATGCACCTCAATGCTCACAGCAGCCCTATTTGTATTAGCCAGGACGTGGAACTAACCCCAACATCTAACGACTGGTGACTGGATAAAGAAGTAGTTGTCTTTTTATGCCGCGGAATACTACACAGCCGTGAAAAAGGATGGAACCATGCCATTTGCGGCAACATGGTTGGACACAGAGATAGTCATTCTGAGTGAAGTAAGCCAGAAGAGAGAAAAATGCCGCATGACACAACTTCCATGTGAAATCTAAGGAAAAAAGACAGAAATGATCTTAACTGCAAAAGACAAATAGAGCCACAGACATAGAGAAACAAACTTATGGTTACCAGGGAGGGACGGCGGTGGGAAGGGGTAAATATGGGAATCGGAAAATTGCCCGTCTTGGGGAGTGGTGGACATGTTAGCTCTCTTGATTGTGGCGATGGCTTTCTGGGTGTAGACATGTATGAAAATTGATCAAATACTACACGTGAGATGTGTCTAATTGACGGAACAGAAATCGTAGCCCTGTAAAGGTGTTTTAAAACAAAGAGATGGGCTGCGTTGTGTCCTATGTTTCTATGTGTCTTCAGGGAGGTCTCAGGGGGGCGGTGCTGGCCTTCCTGCCAACACGATGACACGAAGCCCGAACAATCCCCCAATCGATGGGAAGAAGAGACGAGCCATGGTCACATCTGGACCCCAAGCTTACACGTGGTGCATGGGTGCCATTTATCGCCAATCCAGCGAGGTTCCGGCCAGAGCTAGAGGCCGGGGCAGCGAACCGGGAGCGGCACTAAGGAGCATCGTGGCGCAGAGGCTGGACTGGGGGCCCGCAGGCTCCTCCCAGGAGGAGCCTCAGGGTTTGGGAGGTGGCTAACGTGCCTGCTTCGTGTCACCAGCAAGTGATGCCACCCGTGGAACATCAGCTGGAATCCTGAGCCGGGTCAGCCGTGGGTGATGCGGTAAAGGCTGCTTGCTAGCAGAGGGGACGCCAGACGGACGGTGAAGCAAGCAACAGGCTGCTGAGCTTCCGGCCTGTGTTTACCGTGCTTTCCGTGTCTCCCTGCATCTCAGGGTCACCCGGAGGAATTCGTGTGGAGTTTAGAGGCCGACGGCCTCTCGGTTCCTCATCAGCCTGGCAAGCCCCCCAGCCCTCTGCGGCCAGACCTCTGCGAGCGTCTTCCCTTGTTCTAGCAAAACCCTCCCCACCCTCGCCTGCGGCGGGCTTTTGCTTTTTTTTTTAATTGATGGCAGTGAGGATACCTTACAGCCTCCTCCGGCCCTTCCTTAGGGCTTCTGCCCTTAGACCACGGCAAGGGGCGGCCCCCCAACCCCCACCCCCGACACCCCCCCGCGCTGTCCTGGGTCCTGAACTACAGAGGGTCCCTCTGGCCCTGACACTCCCTCTGGCCACGCCCTCTACGGGGTGGAGTCAGCAGGGCCAAGGGGACACGCCCATTGGCTCCACCCCGTGCTCTGGAATCCCAGGACCCCGAATGCCCTGCCCCAGCAGCCCCTGACCCACTTGTAGTTTCTGCACCGGCTCTCCCCGGAGTTCAGCATCCCAGGACTCACAGAGAGGCCAACGGGCAGCTGTTGGCATGGAGGTTACGGACAGAGCCCGGATGTGAGGTCTGAGAGGTCTGAGTGTCCCCCTGTGCACATCCAAGGCCCCTTGGGGCATGGGATGGACCCAGCATTGGGAAGAAAAGGGTCAGGCTGGCGGTCAGAGACTGGGAATCGGCTCTCCCCGCACTGTCGCTTTCTTTGCAGGACTCCCCTGAGTCTGGGAATTCTAAAGTTGAGCCTGGACGTGTGTGGCACGTGACAGTGACTTTGCGTGTGTGTGCGCGCGCCTGAGGACGTGTGTGGTTGTGTGTATGTTGTGGGGGTGTGTGTGGTCCATGACTCCGTGTGTGTGTGTGCGTGGGGATGTAGGCGGAGCAGAGTCAGTGTGTGTGCACGTGTGTTTGTGTGTACGTGCATGCATTAGTTTTAAGAATACTAGAAGCTGTCCTTCAGAAGTCTGCAGTAGTAAAAACTGTATGGTGTCCCTCACTGTATAATTCAAACTGAAAATAATCTTCAATCACCAGAAATGTAGTCCCCCCCAGATTCTGATTCCCCCCCCTCCCATACCGATTATGCCCTCATTGTACTGATGAGGAAACTAGCTTAGAGATGTTAAGTGACTCAGCCAAGGGCATGGAGCTCGCGAGCCCAGGGCCAGGACGCAGTCCAAGCGGCGCGGCTCCAGAGGCCTGGAGCCCTGCTCACGACCGCGCGTGGCCTCTTGGCCGGGGGGTGGGGGGGGTGGGGGTGGGGTGGGGGTGGGGGGAAGAGATTCTGACGGGCCGGGGCCAGCGTGCAGGCTGCCCAAGCCGCGGACTCTGCAAGTCGGGTGGAGGGTACCTGACGGCAGACGAGGGTAAAGGGCTGCTCAGAAATCAGATAGGTTCCTAGATCTTCGATGAGTAAGGAGGCTCAGTGCTCATCCTCGATCCCTTTGCTGGTGGCTAAAAGGGAGCAAGGCCCACGAGCGCGCTTCTGGGAGCGGCCTGCCAAAACCTGGAGCAGGGCTGCTCAGGACTGGCTCTGCAGCAGGAGCAGAGGGGGGCAATGTCGCCACCTGGTGGACATCCTTGGTAGTGGCAGTAGGAGGCCTAGCAGCCTGGGTATGGAGGCGGCAGGACGAGGTCCTAGTGGATGATCGTTTTCACATGGCTTAAAAAGCATTGCTTCATAGATTTTATCCACATTGGGGTCTATCCTACGATGGTAAATACGGTCTCCGTTACTCCATCTTAGCTGCATTGATTAATTTTTTTGAGGTTAGTTTTCTCTTCAATGATTTGGAAGCTATATTGTCTTCCAATTAAAATTCCCTCTAAGTTTTAATAAGTCATCTCTAAGTTCATAACTTTATGTATAATTGGACCAGTATTGCTATAACAGTCTCAAAAACGGGATAATCTATTAGATCTTGTTTCTCAATCATGATACATTTAGCATATTTTACCTCTCTGCTGTTCCCCATTGTGTGCGTGTGTGCGCGTGCGCGTGCGCGGGCTACAGTTACTGCTTTTTAGACAGTTGCTTTCAGTTTGTTGCATTCGCAATGAAAATATAGGTATAAACATCTTGGATTTAATTGCTCGCTACCGCTATTTAATCCCATGTCTTTCCCATTTTTGAGGTATTTACTTCTTTCCCAATCAAATGGACTCATGATTGGCTAATTTTTTTCCAGCGGTAGACTTGGAACCCATACCAGTCTATACGCAGCTTTATGTTCTCCTCAGCAACACCTCTCAGCCTCAACACCCAACAACACTCTCCGTATCTAGGGCCCCAAGGCTCGTTTTAAAATGCGGCATTGTTTCTCATGTCCCCCCGCCCCCCTCCCGCCCCAGAAAGGAAGCAAGAATCTTCCTTGATTTAACGTGCTGCCTTTTTAGGACTGGCTAGTCTTGTCTGGTGAATGGATATTAAGAGAGATTTCCTTAAACTTCCTCCTGCTTCGTGCCATACCTCGACTTCATTGAGAAGCAGGTTTTTCCCGTCTCTAAGACGGGCTTCCGCTTTGAACTGCTAAACCATCACGGCACACTTTTTCTCCATACTTATTCCTGGAAAACTGAGCTCTCTGCCGGAGTAAAGACGGTTCCCGTCAGAGAAGTGTGGCTCCCTGTCCCAAGGTCAGAATGTAGAAGAAAGGGAAGATTCCTGTTTCCGAGGGTTCCATTTTGTCAGGTTAGAGATCTAGTCATCCGTGTGGCTGCGGTGGAATCTGCAGTATCTTGCCTCACAGTTTCCTTTTTCTGGCTTAGCAGGGGAGCCGCATTAGCTGAGGTCGCGGCGCTATGGCCCTTGTCAGGATCCCGGTGCTGAGGCAGCCCCTTCCCCCCACCCCCTCTCCTTGTCATTTTGATCGTGCAAACTGGGTGCCAGCTGTGTGAACCCTGCTCCTGGCCGCCAGGATTGCCCCCCCGCCTCCCCACGCGACGTGTCCCCAGTTCCTCGGCGTCCCTCACTGCAACCAGCTAGCTCCAGGAAGGGTGCGAGCTGGCTTCCGCTGTCGTCCTTCCTCCTTCCTGTCCAGGCGGGCCCTCCTTTTGCGCTAGTCGGCCCGAAACCTTCTCTCCCGCGCTGCATAGGCTGAAGGAATGCCTCAGCGTTTGCAGCCGCTAGAGGGCGCTCTTGTCCTCTCTTTGGGCCCCTTCAGCGCTTCCAGTGGAAATTTCCGAGGTGGGAAGGGCTTGGGGGTTCTCTGTATCTAGGGGCTCCCGATCCAGCCGATTCAACTAACTGTGGGTTGAAAATATTCGGGAAAAAACGGAAAGTTTCGAAAAGCGACAATTGAACTTGCCACACACCGGCAACCGCTTACATAGCATTCACGTTGCCTTGCATGCCGCGCGTCACCTAGAGATGATTTAAAGTACACAGGAGGACACAGCGAAAGAGAATGTGACAATGACTGTATGGGTATGTTTATGCATAAGTGGAAAATTGTGCTCTAGACTGGAATTCGACGCAACATTGTAAAAACGACAACAACGTGGAAGAAAAATACGTCTGTATGTAAAAAATAAAGTCCTATGTCCTTTTGTATAAGAGGCATCAGCATCCATGGATTTTGGCATCTGTGGGGAGTCCTGGAACCAGTGCCCCATGCTTACCAAGGCATGACTGGAAGCCCAGGCTCCTTATCCCAGCCTGTCATGTCCCCACGTGGTGTGAATCCTGCCTGTCCCACACTCCCCTGGTCACTCTCCTCCAGCCCTGCCAGACTGCCCCCTTCTTCTGGAACAGGCCAAGCTGAATGCACGTCATGTCTGACCTCTAGGAATATCCGTTACTTTGTGAGCATGGCTCTGCTTCAGGAAGACGGGCTGCATTGTCACTAGAGAAGACGGGATGGAGGTTCCTTAAAAACCTACAAATGGACTTACCTGATGATCCAGCCTTCCCACGCCTGGGGATATGTCAAGAGAAAACTCTAACTCAAAAAGTCCCATGCACCTCAATGCTCACAGCAGCCCTATTTGTATTAGCCAGGACGTGGAACTAACCCCAACATCTAACGACTGGTGACTGGATAAAGAAGTAGTTGTCTTTTTATGCCGCGGAATACTACACAGCCGTGAAAAAGGATGGAACCATGCCATTGGCGGCAACATGGTTGGACACAGAGATAGTCATTCTGAGTGAAGTAAGCCAGAAGAGAGAAAAATGCCGCATGACACAACTTCCATGTGAAATCTAAGGAAAAAAGACAGAAATGATCTTAACTGCAAAAGACAAATAGAGCCACAGACATAGAGAAACAAACTTATGGTTACCAGGGAGGGACGGCGGTGGGAAGGGGTAAATATGGGAATCGGAAAATTGCCCGTCTTGGGGAGTGGTGGACATGTTAGCTCTCTTGATTGTGGCGATGGCTTTCTGGGTGTAGACATGTATGAAAATTGATCAAATACTACACGTGAGATGTGTCTAATTGACGGAACAGAAATCGTAGCCCTGTAAAGGTGTTTTAAAACAAAGAGATGGGCTGCGTTGTGTCCTATGTTTCTATGTGTCTTCAGGGAGGTCTCAGGGGGGCGGTGCTGGCCTTCCTGCCAACACGATGACACGAAGCCCGAACAATCCCCCAATCGATGGGAAGAAGAGACGAGCCATGGTCACATCTGGACCCCAAGCTTACACGTGGTGCATGGGTGCCATTTATCGCCAATCCAGCGAGGTTCCGGCCAGAGCTAGAGGCCGGGGCAGCGAACCGGGAGCGGCACTAAGGAGCATCGTGGCGCAGAGGCTGGACTGGGGGCCCGCAGGCTCCTCCCAGGAGGAGCCTCAGGGTTTGGGAGGTGGCTAACGTGCCTGCTTCGTGTCACCAGCAAGTGATGCCACCCGTGGAACATCAGCTGGAATCCTGAGCCGGGTCAGCCGTGGGTGATGCGGTAAAGGCTGCTTGCTAGCAGAGGGGACGCCAGACGGACGGTGAAGCAAGCAACAGGCTGCTGAGCTTCCGGCCTGTGTTTACCGTGCTTTCCGTGTCTCCCTGCATCTCAGGGTCACCCGGAGGAATTCGTGTGGAGTTTAGAGGCCGACGGCCTCTCGGTTCCTCATCAGCCTGGCAAGCCCCCCAGCCCTCTGCGGCCAGACCTCTGCGAGCGTCTTCCCTTGTTCTAGCAAAACCCTCCCCACCCTCGCCTGCGGCGGGCTTTTGCTTTTTTTTTTAATTGATGGCAGTGAGGATACCTTACAGCCTCCTCCGGCCCTTCCTTAGGGCTTCTGCCCTTAGACCACGGCAAGGGGCGGCCCCCCAACCCCCACCCCCGACACCCCCCCGCGCTGTCCTGGGTCCTGAACTACAGAGGGTCCCTCTGGCCCTGACACTCCCTCTGGCCACGCCCTCTACGGGGTGGAGTCAGCAGGGCCAAGGGGACACGCCCATTGGCTCCACCCCGTGCTCTGGAATCCCAGGACCCCGAATGCCCTGCCCCAGCAGCCCCTGACCCACTTGTAGTTTCTGCACCGGCTCTCCCCGGAGTTCAGCATCCCAGGACTCACAGAGAGGCCAACGGGCAGCTGTTGGCATGGAGGTTACGGACAGAGCCCGGATGTGAGGTCTGAGAGGTCTGAGTGTCCCCCTGTGCACATCCAAGGCCCCTTGGGGCATGGGATGGACCCAGCATTGGGAAGAAAAGGGTCAGGCTGGCGGTCAGAGACTGGGAATCGGCTCTCCCCGCACTGTCGCTTTCTTTGCAGGACTCCCCTGAGTCTGGGAATTCTAAAGTTGAGCCTGGACGTGTGTGGCACGTGACAGTGACTTTGCGTGTGTGTGCGCGCGCCTGAGGACGTGTGTGGTTGTGTGTATGTTGTGGGGGTGTGTGTGGTCCATGACTCCGTGTGTGTGTGTGCGTGGGGATGTAGGCGGAGCAGAGTCAGTGTGTGTGCACGTGTGTTTGTGTGTACGTGCATGCATTAGTTTTAAGAATACTAGAAGCTGTCCTTCAGAAGTCTGCAGTAGTAAAAACTGTATGGTGTCCCTCACTGTATAATTCAAACTGAAAATAATCTTCAATCACCAGAAATGTAGTCCCCCCCAGATTCTGATTCCCCCCCCTCCCATACCGATTATGCCCTCATTGTACTGATGAGGAAACTAGCTTAGAGATGTTAAGTGACTCAGCCAAGGGCATGGAGCTCGCGAGCCCAGGGCCAGGACGCAGTCCAAGCGGCGCGGCTCCAGAGGCCTGGAGCCCTGCTCACGACCGCGCGTGGCCTCTTGGCCGGGGGGTGGGGGGGGGTGGGGGTGGGGTGGGGGTGGGGGGAAGAGATTCTGACGGGCCGGGGCCAGCGTGCAGGCTGCCCAAGCCGCGGACTCTGCAAGTCGGGTGGAGGGTACCTGACGGCAGACGAGGGTAAAGGGCTGCTCAGAAATCAGATAGGTTCCTAGATCTTCGATGAGTAAGGAGGCTCAGTGCTCATCCTCGATCCCTTTGCTGGTGGCTAAAAGGGAGCAAGGCCCACGAGCGCGCTTCTGGGAGCGGCCTGCCAAAACCTGGAGCAGGGCTGCTCAGGACTGGCTCTGCAGCAGGAGCAGAGGGGGGCAATGTCGCCACCTGGTGGACATCCTTGGTAGTGGCAGTAGGAGGCCTAGCAGCCTGGGTATGGAGGCGGCAGGACGAGGTCCTAGTGGATGATCGTTTTCACATGGCTTAAAAAGCATTGCTTCATAGATTTTATCCACATTGGGGTCTATCCTACGATGGTAAATACGGTCTCCGTTACTCCATCTTAGCTGCATTGATTAATTTTTTTGAGGTTAGTTTTCTCTTCAATGATTTGGAAGCTATATTGTCTTCCAATTAAAATTCCCTCTAAGTTTTAATAAGTCATCTCTAAGTTCATAACTTTATGTATAATTGGACCAGTATTGCTATAACAGTCTCAAAAACGGGATAATCTATTAGATCTTGTTTCTCAATCATGATACATTTAGCATATTTTACCTCTCTGCTGTTCCCCATTGTGTGCGTGTGTGCGCGTGCGCGTGCGCGGGCTACAGTTACTGCTTTTTAGACAGTTGCTTTCAGTTTGTTGCATTCGCAATGAAAATATAGGTATAAACATCTTGGATTTAATTGCTCGCTACCGCTATTTAATCCCATGTCTTTCCCATTTTTGAGGTATTTACTTCTTTCCCAATCAAATGGACTCATGATTGGCTAATTTTTTTCCAGCGGTAGACTTGGAACCCATACCAGTCTATACGCAGCTTTATGTTCTCCTCAGCAACACCTCTCAGCCTCAACACCCAACAACACTCTCCGTATCTAGGGCCCCAAGGCTCGTTTTAAAATGCGGCATTGTTTCTCATGTCCCCCCGCCCCCCTCCCGCCCCAGAAAGGAAGCAAGAATCTTCCTTGATTTAACGTGCTGCCTTTTTAGGACTGGCTAGTCTTGTCTGGTGAATGGATATTAAGAGAGATTTCCTTAAACTTCCTCCTGCTTCGTGCCATACCTCGACTTCATTGAGAAGCAGGTTTTTCCCGTCTCTAAGACGGGCTTCCGCTTTGAACTGCTAAACCATCACGGCACACTTTTTCTCCATACTTATTCCTGGAAAACTGAGCTCTCTGCCGGAGTAAAGACGGTTCCCGTCAGAGAAGTGTGGCTCCCTGTCCCAAGGTCAGAATGTAGAAGAAAGGGAAGATTCCTGTTTCCGAGGGTTCCATTTTGTCAGGTTAGAGATCTAGTCATCCGTGTGGCTGCGGTGGAATCTGCAGTATCTTGCCTCACAGTTTCCTTTTTCTGGCTTAGCAGGGGAGCCGCATTAGCTGAGGTCGCGGCGCTATGGCCCTTGTCAGGATCCCGGTGCTGAGGCAGCCCCTTCCCCCCACCCCCTCTCCTTGTCATTTTGATCGTGCAAACTGGGTGCCAGCTGTGTGAACCCTGCTCCTGGCCGCCAGGATTGCCCCCCCGCCTCCCCACGCGACGTGTCCCCAGTTCCTCGGCGTCCCTCACTGCAACCAGCTAGCTCCAGGAAGGGTGCGAGCTGGCTTCCGCTGTCGTCCTTCCTCCTTCCTGTCCAGGCGGGCCCTCCTTTTGCGCTAGTCGGCCCGAAACCTTCTCTCCCGCGCTGCATAGGCTGAAGGAATGCCTCAGCGTTTGCAGCCGCTAGAGGGCGCTCTTGTCCTCTCTTTGGGCCCCTTCAGCGCTTCCAGTGGAAATTTCCGAGGTGGGAAGGGCTTGGGGGTTCTCTGTATCTAGGGGCTCCCGATCCAGCCGATTCAACTAACTGTGGGTTGAAAATATTCGGGAAAAAACGGAAAGTTTCGAAAAGCGACAATTGAACTTGCCACACACCGGCAACCGCTTACATAGCATTCACGTTGCCTTGCATGCCGCGCGTCACCTAGAGATGATTTAAAGTACACAGGAGGACACAGCGAAAGAGAATGTGACAATGACTGTATGGGTATGTTTATGCATAAGTGGAAAATTGTGCTCTAGACTGGAATTCGACGCAACATTGTAAAAACGACAACAACGTGGAAGAAAAATACGTCTGTATGTAAAAAATAAAGTCCTATGTCCTTTTGTATAAGAGGCATCAGCATCCATGGATTTTGGCATCTGTGGGGAGTCCTGGAACCAGTGCCCCATGCTTACCAAGGCATGACTGGAAGCCCAGGCTCCTTATCCCAGCCTGTCATGTCCCCACGTGGTGTGAATCCTGCCTGTCCCACACTCCCCTGGTCACTCTCCTCCAGCCCTGCCAGACTGCCCCCTTCTTCTGGAACAGGCCAAGCTGAATGCACGTCATGTCTGACCTCTAGGAATATCCGTTACTTTGTGAGCATGGCTCTGCTTCAGGAAGACGGGCTGCATTGTCACTAGAGAAGACGGGATGGAGGTTCCTTAAAAACCTACAAATGGACTTACCTGATGATCCAGCCTTCCCACGCCTGGGGATATGTCAAGAGAAAACTCTAACTCAAAAAGTCCCATGCACCTCAATGCTCACAGCAGCCCTATTTGTATTAGCCAGGACGTGGAACTAACCCCAACATCTAACGACTGGTGACTGGATAAAGAAGTAGTTGTCTTTTTATGCCGCGGAATACTACACAGCCGTGAAAAAGGATGGAACCATGCCATTGGCGGCAACATGGTTGGACACAGAGATAGTCATTCTGAGTGAAGTAAGCCAGAAGAGAGAAAAATGCCGCATGACACAACTTCCATGTGAAATCTAAGGAAAAAAGACAGAAATGATCTTAACTGCAAAAGACAAATAGAGCCACAGACATAGAGAAACAAACTTATGGTTACCAGGGAGGGACGGCGGTGGGAAGGGGTAAATATGGGAATCGGAAAATTGCCCGTCTTGGGGAGTGGTGGACATGTTAGCTCTCTTGATTGTGGCGATGGCTTTCTGGGTGTAGACATGTATGAAAATTGATCAAATACTACACGTGAGATGTGTCTAATTGACGGAACAGAAATCGTAGCCCTGTAAAGGTGTTTTAAAACAAAGAGATGGGCTGCGTTGTGTCCTATGTTTCTATGTGTCTTCAGGGAGGTCTCAGGGGGGCGGTGCTGGCCTTCCTGCCAACACGATGACACGAAGCCCGAACAATCCCCCAATCGATGGGAAGAAGAGACGAGCCATGGTCACATCTGGACCCCAAGCTTACACGTGGTGCATGGGTGCCATTTATCGCCAATCCAGCGAGGTTCCGGCCAGAGCTAGAGGCCGGGGCAGCGAACCGGGAGCGGCACTAAGGAGCATCGTGGCGCAGAGGCTGGACTGGGGGCCCGCAGGCTCCTCCCAGGAGGAGCCTCAGGGTTTGGGAGGTGGCTAACGTGCCTGCTTCGTGTCACCAGCAAGTGATGCCACCCGTGGAACATCAGCTGGAATCCTGAGCCGGGTCAGCCGTGGGTGATGCGGTAAAGGCTGCTTGCTAGCAGAGGGGACGCCAGACGGACGGTGAAGCAAGCAACAGGCTGCTGAGCTTCCGGCCTGTGTTTACCGTGCTTTCCGTGTCTCCCTGCATCTCAGGGTCACCCGGAGGAATTCGTGTGGAGTTTAGAGGCCGACGGCCTCTCGGTTCCTCATCAGCCTGGCAAGCCCCCCAGCCCTCTGCGGCCAGACCTCTGCGAGCGTCTTCCCTTGTTCTAGCAAAACCCTCCCCACCCTCGCCTGCGGCGGGCTTTTGCTTTTTTTTTTAATTGATGGCAGTGAGGATACCTTACAGCCTCCTCCGGCCCTTCCTTAGGGCTTCTGCCCTTAGACCACGGCAAGGGGCGGCCCCCCAACCCCCACCCCCGACACCCCCCCCGCGCTGTCCTGGGTCCTGAACTACAGAGGGTCCCTCTGGCCCTGACACTCCCTCTGGCCACGCCCTCTACGGGGTGGAGTCAGCAGGGCCAAGGGGACACGCCCATTGGCTCCACCCCGTGCTCTGGAATCCCAGGACCCCGAATGCCCTGCCCCAGCAGCCCCTGACCCACTTGTAGTTTCTGCACCGGCTCTCCCCGGAGTTCAGCATCCCAGGACTCACAGAGAGGCCAACGGGCAGCTGTTGGCATGGAGGTTACGGACAGAGCCCGGATGTGAGGTCTGAGAGGTCTGAGTGTCCCCCTGTGCACATCCAAGGCCCCTTGGGGCATGGGATGGACCCAGCATTGGGAAGAAAAGGGTCAGGCTGGCGGTCAGAGACTGGGAATCGGCTCTCCCCGCACTGTCGCTTTCTTTGCAGGACTCCCCTGAGTCTGGGAATTCTAAAGTTGAGCCTGGACGTGTGTGGCACGTGACAGTGACTTTGCGTGTGTGTGCGCGCGCCTGAGGACGTGTGTGGTTGTGTGTATGTTGTGGGGGTGTGTGTGGTCCATGACTCCGTGTGTGTGTGTGCGTGGGGATGTAGGCGGAGCAGAGTCAGTGTGTGTGCACGTGTGTTTGTGTGTACGTGCATGCATTAGTTTTAAGAATACTAGAAGCTGTCCTTCAGAAGTCTGCAGTAGTAAAAACTGTATGGTGTCCCTCACTGTATAATTCAAACTGAAAATAATCTTCAATCACCAGAAATGTAGTCCCCCCCAGATTCTGATTCCCCCCCCTCCCATACCGATTATGCCCTCATTGTACTGATGAGGAAACTAGCTTAGAGATGTTAAGTGACTCAGCCAAGGGCATGGAGCTCGCGAGCCCAGGGCCAGGACGCAGTCCAAGCGGCGCGGCTCCAGAGGCCTGGAGCCCTGCTCACGACCGCGCGTGGCCTCTTGGCCGGGGGGTGGGGGGGGGTGGGGGTGGGGTGGGGGTGGGGGGAAGAGATTCTGACGGGCCGGGGCCAGCGTGCAGGCTGCC
Organism: Vicugna pacos; assembly: GCF_048564905.1. Lineage (NCBI taxonomy): Eukaryota > Metazoa > Chordata > Mammalia > Artiodactyla > Camelidae > Vicugna > Vicugna pacos. The sequence goes on from NW_027328780.1 coordinate 39,073, forward strand.
CAAGCCGCGGACTCTGCAAGTCGGGTGGAGGGTACCTGACGGCAGACGAGGGTAAAGGGCTGCTCAGAAATCAGATAGGTTCCTAGATCTTCGATGAGTAAGGAGGCTCAGTGCTCATCCTCGATCCCTTTGCTGGTGGCTAAAAGGGAGCAAGGCCCACGAGCGCGCTTCTGGGAGCGGCCTGCCAAAACCTGGAGCAGGGCTGCTCAGGACTGGCTCTGCAGCAGGAGCAGAGGGGGGCAATGTCGCCACCTGGTGGACATCCTTGGTAGTGGCAGTAGGAGGCCTAGCAGCCTGGGTATGGAGGCGGCAGGACGAGGTCCTAGTGGATGATCGTTTTCACATGGCTTAAAAAGCATTGCTTCATAGATTTTATCCACATTGGGGTCTATCCTACGATGGTAAATACGGTCTCCGTTACTCCATCTTAGCTGCATTGATTAATTTTTTTGAGGTTAGTTTTCTCTTCAATGATTTGGAAGCTATATTGTCTTCCAATTAAAATTCCCTCTAAGTTTTAGTAAGTCATCTCTAAGTTCATAACTTTATGTATAATTGGACCAGTATTGCTATAACAGTCTCAAAAACGGGATAATCTATTAGATCTTGTTTCTCAATCATGATACATTTAGCATATTTTACCTCTCTGCTGTTCCCCATTGTGTGCGTGTGTGCGCGTGCGCGTGCGCGGGCTACAGTTACTGCTTTTTAGACAGTTGCTTTCAGTTTGTTGCATTCGCAATGAAAATATAGGTATAAACATCTTGGATTTAATTGCTCGCTACCGCTATTTAATCCCATGTCTTTCCCATTTTTGAGGTATTTACTTCTTTCCCAATCAAATGGACTCATGATTGGCTAATTTTTTTCCAGCGGTAGACTTGGAACCCATACCAGTCTATACGCAGCTTTATGTTCTCCTCAGCAACACCTCTCAGCCTCAACACCCAACAACACTCTCCGTATCTAGGGCCCCAAGGCTCGTTTTAAAATGCGGCATTGTTTCTCATGTCCCCCCGCCCCCCTCCCGCCCCAGAAAGGAAGCAAGAATCTTCCTTGATTTAACGTGCTGCCTTTTTAGGACTGGCTAGTCTTGTCTGGTGAATGGATATTAAGAGAGATTTCCTTAAACTTCCTCCTGCTTCGTGCCATACCTCGACTTCATTGAGAAGCATGTTTTTCCCGTCTCTAAGACGGGCTTCCGCTTTGAACTGCTAAACCATCACGGCACACTTTTTCTCCATACTTATTCCTGGAAAACTGAGCTCTCTGCCGGAGTAAAGACGGTTCCCGTCAGAGAAGTGTGGCTCCCTGTCCCAAGGTCAGAATGTAGAAGAAAGGGAAGATTCCTGTTTCCGAGGGTTCCATTTTGTCAGGTTAGAGATCTAGTCATCCGTGTGGCTGCGGTGGAATCTGCAGTATCTTGCCTCACAGTTTCCTTTTTCTGGCTTAGCAGGGGAGCCGCATTAGCTGAGGTCGCGGCGCTATGGCCCTTGTCAGGATCCCGGTGCTGAGGCAGCCCCTTCCCCCCACCCCCTCTCCTTGTCATTTTGATCGTGCAAACTGGGTGCCAGCTGTGTGAACCCTGCTCCTGGCCGCCAGGATTGCCCCCCCGCCTCCCCACGCGACGTGTCCCCAGTTCCTCGGCGTCCCTCACTGCAACCAGCTAGCTCCAGGAAGGGTGCGAGCTGGCTTCCGCTGTCGTCCTTCCTCCTTCCTGTCCAGGCGGGCCCTCCTTTTGCGCTAGTCGGCCCGAAACCTTCTCTCCCGCGCTGCATAGGCTGAAGGAATGCCTCAGCGTTTGCAGCCGCTAGAGGGCGCTCTTGTCCTCTCTTTGGGCCCCTTCAGCGCTTCCAGTGGAAATTTCCGAGGTGGGAAGGGCTTGGGGGTTCTCTGTATCTAGGGGCTCCCGATCCAGCCGATTCAACTAACTGTGGGTTGAAAATATTCGGGAAAAAACGGAAAGTTTCGAAAAGCGACAATTGAACTTGCCACACACCGGCAACCGCTTACATAGCATTCACGTTGCCTTGCATGCCGCGCGTCACCTAGAGATGATTTAAAGTACACAGGAGGACACAGCGAAAGAGAATGTGACAATGACTGTATGGGTATGTTTATGCATAAGTGGAAAATTGTGCTCTAGACTGGAATTCGACGCAACATTGTAAAAACGACAACAACGTGGAAGAAAAATACGTCTGTATGTAAAAAATAAAGTCCTATGTCCTTTTGTATAAGAGGCATCAGCATCCATGGATTTTGGCATCTGTGGGGAGTCCTGGAACCAGTGCCCCATGCTTACCAAGGCATGACTGGAAGCCCAGGCTCCTTATCCCAGCCTGTCATGTCCCCACGTGGTGTGAATCCTGCCTGTCCCACACTCCCCTGGTCACTCTCCTCCAGCCCTGCCAGACTGCCCCCTTCTTCTGGAACAGGCCAAGCGGAATGCACGTCATGTCTGACCTCTAGGAATATCCGTTACTTTGTGAGCATGGCTCTGCTTCAGGAAGACGGGCTGCATTGTCACTAGAGAAGACGGGATGGAGGTTCCTTAAAAACCTACAAATGGACTTACCTGATGATCCAGCCTTCCCACGCCTGGGGATATGTCAAGAGAAAACTCTAACTCAAAAAGTCCCATGCACCTCAATGCTCACAGCAGCCCTATTTGTATTAGCCAGGACGTGGAACTAACCCCAACATCTAACGACTGGTGACTGGATAAAGAAGTAGTTGTCTTTTTATGCCGCGGAATACTACACAGCCGTGAAAAAGGATGGAACCATGCCATTTGCGGCAACATGGTTGGACACAGAGATAGTCATTCTGAGTGAAGTAAGCCAGAAGAGAGAAAAATGCCGCATGACACAACTTCCATGTGAAATCTAAGGAAAAAAGACAGAAATGATCTTAACTGCAAAAGACAAATAGAGCCACAGACATAGAGAAACAAACTTATGGTTACCAGGGAGGGACGGCGGTGGGAAGGGGTAAATATGGGAATCGGAAAATTGCCCGTCTTGGGGAGTGGTGGACATGTTAGCTCTCTTGATTGTGGCGATGGCTTTCTGGGTGTAGACATGTATGAAAATTGATCAAATACTACACGTGAGATGTGTCTAATTGACGGAACAGAAATCGTAGCCCTGTAAAGGTGTTTTAAAACAAAGAGATGGGCTGCGTTGTGTCCTATGTTTCTATGTGTCTTCAGGGAGGTCTCAGGGGGGCGGTGCTGGCCTTCCTGCCAACACGATGACACGAAGCCCGAACAATCCCCCAATCGATGGGAAGAAGAGACGAGCCATGGTCACATCTGGACCCCAAGCTTACACGTGGTGCATGGGTGCCATTTATCGCCAATCCAGCGAGGTTCCGGCCAGAGCTAGAGGCCGGGGCAGCGAACCGGGAGCGGCACTAAGGAGCATCGTGGCGCAGAGGCTGGACTGGGGGCCCGCAGGCTCCTCCCAGGAGGAGCCTCAGGGTTTGGGAGGTGGCTAACGTGCCTGCTTCGTGTCACCAGCAAGTGATGCCACCCGTGGAACATCAGCTGGAATCCTGAGCCGGGTCAGCCGTGGGTGATGCGGTAAAGGCTGCTTGCTAGCAGAGGGGACGCCAGACGGACGGTGAAGCAAGCAACAGGCTGCTGAGCTTCCGGCCTGTGTTTACCGTGCTTTCCGTGTCTCCCTGCATCTCAGGGTCACCCGGAGGAATTCGTGTGGAGTTTAGAGGCCGACGGCCTCTCGGTTCCTCATCAGCCTGGCAAGCCCCCCAGCCCTCTGCGGCCAGACCTCTGCGAGCGTCTTCCCTTGTTCTAGCAAAACCCTCCCCACCCTCGCCTGCGGCGGGCTTTTGCTTTTTTTTTTAATTGATGGCAGTGAGGATACCTTACAGCCTCCTCCGGCCCTTCCTTAGGGCTTCTGCCCTTAGACCACGGCAAGGGGCGGCCCCCCAACCCCCACCCCCGACACCCCCCCGCGCTGTCCTGGGTCCTGAACTACAGAGGGTCCCTCTGGCCCTGACACTCCCTCTGGCCACGCCCTCTACGGGGTGGAGTCAGCAGGGCCAAGGGGACACGCCCATTGGCTCCACCCCGTGCTCTGGAATCCCAGGACCCCGAATGCCCTGCCCCAGCAGCCCCTGACCCACTTGTAGTTTCTGCACCGGCTCTCCCCGGAGTTCAGCATCCCAGGACTCACAGAGAGGCCAACGGGCAGCTGTTGGCATGGAGGTTACGGACAGAGCCCGGATGTGAGGTCTGAGAGGTCTGAGTGTCCCCCTGTGCACATCCAAGGCCCCTTGGGGCATGGGATGGACCCAGCATTGGGAAGAAAAGGGTCAGGCTGGCGGTCAGAGACTGGGAATCGGCTCTCCCCGCACTGTCGCTTTCTTTGCAGGACTCCCCTGAGTCTGGGAATTCTAAAGTTGAGCCTGGACGTGTGTGGCACGTGACAGTGACTTTGCGTGTGTGTGCGCGCGCCTGAGGACGTGTGTGGTTGTGTGTATGTTGTGGGGGTGTGTGTGGTCCATGACTCCGTGTGTGTGTGTGCGTGGGGATGTAGGCGGAGCAGAGTCAGTGTGTGTGCACGTGTGTTTGTGTGTACGTGCATGCATTAGTTTTAAGAATACTAGAAGCTGTCCTTCAGAAGTCTGCAGTAGTAAAAACTGTATGGTGTCCCTCACTGTATAATTCAAACTGAAAATAATCTTCAATCACCAGAAATGTAGTCCCCCCCAGATTCTGATTCCCCCCCCTCCCATACCGATTATGCCCTCATTGTACTGATGAGGAAACTAGCTTAGAGATGTTAAGTGACTCAGCCAAGGGCATGGAGCTCGCGAGCCCAGGGCCAGGACGCAGTCCAAGCGGCGCGGCTCCAGAGGCCTGGAGCCCTGCTCACGACCGCGCGTGGCCTCTTGGCCGGGGGGTGGGGGGGGTGGGGGTGGGGTGGGGGTGGGGGGAAGAGATTCTGACGGGCCGGGGCCAGCGTGCAGGCTGCCCAAGCCGCGGACTCTGCAAGTCGGGTGGAGGGTACCTGACGGCAGACGAGGGTAAAGGGCTGCTCAGAAATCAGATAGGTTCCTAGATCTTCGATGAGTAAGGAGGCTCAGTGCTCATCCTCGATCCCTTTGCTGGTGGCTAAAAGGGAGCAAGGCCCACGAGCGCGCTTCTGGGAGCGGCCTGCCAAAACCTGGAGCAGGGCTGCTCAGGACTGGCTCTGCAGCAGGAGCAGAGGGGGGCAATGTCGCCACCTGGTGGACATCCTTGGTAGTGGCAGTAGGAGGCCTAGCAGCCTGGGTATGGAGGCGGCAGGACGAGGTCCTAGTGGATGATCGTTTTCACATGGCTTAAAAAGCATTGCTTCATAGATTTTATCCACATTGGGGTCTATCCTACGATGGTAAATACGGTCTCCGTTACTCCATCTTAGCTGCATTGATTAATTTTTTTGAGGTTAGTTTTCTCTTCAATGATTTGGAAGCTATATTGTCTTCCAATTAAAATTCCCTCTAAGTTTTAGTAAGTCATCTCTAAGTTCATAACTTTATGTATAATTGGACCAGTATTGCTATAACAGTCTCAAAAACGGGATAATCTATTAGATCTTGTTTCTCAATCATGATACATTTAGCATATTTTACCTCTCTGCTGTTCCCCATTGTGTGCGTGTGTGCGCGTGCGCGTGCGCGGGCTACAGTTACTGCTTTTTAGACAGTTGCTTTCAGTTTGTTGCATTCGCAATGAAAATATAGGTATAAACATCTTGGATTTAATTGCTCGCTACCGCTATTTAATCCCATGTCTTTCCCATTTTTGAGGTATTTACTTCTTTCCCAATCAAATGGACTCATGATTGGCTAATTTTTTTCCAGCGGTAGACTTGGAACCCATACCAGTCTATACGCAGCTTTATGTTCTCCTCAGCAACACCTCTCAGCCTCAACACCCAACAACACTCTCCGTATCTAGGGCCCCAAGGCTCGTTTTAAAATGCGGCATTGTTTCTCATGTCCCCCCGCCCCCCTCCCGCCCCAGAAAGGAAGCAAGAATCTTCCTTGATTTAACGTGCTGCCTTTTTAGGACTGGCTAGTCTTGTCTGGTGAATGGATATTAAGAGAGATTTCCTTAAACTTCCTCCTGCTTCGTGCCATACCTCGACTTCATTGAGAAGCAGGTTTTTCCCGTCTCTAAGACGGGCTTCCGCTTTGAACTGCTAAACCATCACGGCACACTTTTTCTCCATACTTATTCCTGGAAAACTGAGCTCTCTGCCGGAGTAAAGACGGTTCCCGTCAGAGAAGTGTGGCTCCCTGTCCCAAGGTCAGAATGTAGAAGAAAGGGAAGATTCCTGTTTCCGAGGGTTCCATTTTGTCAGGTTAGAGATCTAGTCATCCGTGTGGCTGCGGTGGAATCTGCAGTATCTTGCCTCACAGTTTCCTTTTTCTGGCTTAGCAGGGGAGCCGCATTAGCTGAGGTCGCGGCGCTATGGCCCTTGTCAGGATCCCGGTGCTGAGGCAGCCCCTTCCCCCCACCCCCTCTCCTTGTCATTTTGATCGTGCAAACTGGGTGCCAGCTGTGTGAACCCTGCTCCTGGCCGCCAGGATTGCCCCCCCGCCTCCCCACGCGACGTGTCCCCAGTTCCTCGGCGTCCCTCACTGCAACCAGCTAGCTCCAGGAAGGGTGCGAGCTGGCTTCCGCTGTCGTCCTTCCTCCTTCCTGTCCAGGCGGGCCCTCCTTTTGCGCTAGTCGGCCCGAAACCTTCTCTCCCGCGCTGCATAGGCTGAAGGAATGCCTCAGCGTTTGCAGCCGCTAGAGGGCGCTCTTGTCCTCTCTTTGGGCCCCTTCAGCGCTTCCAGTGGAAATTTCCGAGGTGGGAAGGGCTTGGGGGTTCTCTGTATCTAGGGGCTCCCGATCCAGCCGATTCAACTAACTGTGGGTTGAAAATATTCGGGAAAAAACGGAAAGTTTCGAAAAGCGACAATTGAACTTGCCACACACCGGCAACCGCTTACATAGCATTCACGTTGCCTTGCATGCCGCGCGTCACCTAGAGATGATTTAAAGTACACAGGAGGACACAGCGAAAGAGAATGTGACAATGACTGTATGGGTATGTTTATGCATAAGTGGAAAATTGTGCTCTAGACTGGAATTCGACGCAACATTGTAAAAACGACAACAACGTGGAAGAAAAATACGTCTGTATGTAAAAAATAAAGTCCTATGTCCTTTTGTATAAGAGGCATCAGCATCCATGGATTTTGGCATCTGTGGGGAGTCCTGGAACCAGTGCCCCATGCTTACCAAGGCATGACTGGAAGCCCAGGCTCCTTATCCCAGCCTGTCATGTCCCCACGTGGTGTGAATCCTGCCTGTCCCACACTCCCCTGGTCACTCTCCTCCAGCCCTGCCAGACTGCCCTCTTCTTCTGGAACAGGCCAAGCTGAATGCACGTCATGTCTGACCTCTAGGAATATCCGTTACTTTGTGAGCATGGCTCTGCTTCAGGAAGACGGGCTGCATTGTCACTAGAGAAGACGGGATGGAGGTTCCTTAAAAACCTACAAATGGACTTACCTGATGATCCAGCCTTCCCACGCCTGGGGATATGTCAAGAGAAAACTCTAACTCAAAAAGTCCCATGCACCTCAATGCTCACAGCAGCCCTATTTGTATTAGCCAGGACGTGGAACTAACCCCAACATCTAACGACTGGTGACTGGATAAAGAAGTAGTTGTCTTTTTATGCCGCGGAATACTACACAGCCGTGAAAAAGGATGGAACCATGCCATTGGCGGCAACATGGTTGGACACAGAGATAGTCATTCTGAGTGAAGTAAGCCAGAAGAGAGAAAAATGCCGCATGACACAACTTCCATGTGAAATCTAAGGAAAAAAGACAGAAATGATCTTAACTGCAAAAGACAAATAGAGCCACAGACATAGAGAAACAAACTTATGGTTACCAGGGAGGGACGGCGGTGGGAAGGGGTAAATATGGGAATCGGAAAATTGCCCGTCTTGGGGAGTGGTGGACATGTTAGCTCTCTTGATTGTGGCGATGGCTTTCTGGGTGTAGACATGTATGAAAATTGATCAAATACTACACGTGAGATGTGTCTAATTGACGGAACAGAAATCGTAGCCCTGTAAAGGTGTTTTAAAACAAAGAGATGGGCTGCGTTGTGTCCTATGTTTCTATGTGTCTTCAGGGAGGTCTCAGGGGGGCGGTGCTGGCCTTCCTGCCAACACGATGACACGAAGCCCGAACAATCCCCCAATCGATGGGAAGAAGAGACGAGCCATGGTCACATCTGGACCCCAAGCTTACACGTGGTGCATGGGTGCCATTTATCGCCAATCCAGCGAGGTTCCGGCCAGAGCTAGAGGCCGGGGCAGCGAACCGGGAGCGGCACTAAGGAGCATCGTGGCGCAGAGGCTGGACTGGGGGCCCGCAGGCTCCTCCCAGGAGGAGCCTCAGGGTTTGGGAGGTGGCTAACGTGCCTGCTTCGTGTCACCAGCAAGTGATGCCACCCGTGGAACATCAGCTGGAATCCTGAGCCGGGTCAGCCGTGGGTGATGCGGTAAAGGCTGCTTGCTAGCAGAGGGGACGCCAGACGGACGGTGAAGCAAGCAACAGGCTGCTGAGCTTCCGGCCTGTGTTTACCGTGCTTTCCGTGTCTCCCTGCATCTCAGGGTCACCCGGAGGAATTCGTGTGGAGTTTAGAGGCCGACGGCCTCTCGGTTCCTCATCAGCCTGGCAAGCCCCCCAGCCCTCTGCGGCCAGACCTCTGCGAGCGTCTTCCCTTGTTCTAGCAAAACCCTCCCCACCCTCGCCTGCGGCGGGCTTTTGCTTTTTTTTTTAATTGATGGCAGTGAGGATACCTTACAGCCTCCTCCGGCCCTTCCTTAGGGCTTCTGCCCTTAGACCACGGCAAGGGGCGGCCCCCCAACCCCCACCCCCGACACCCCCCGCGCTGTCCTGGGTCCTGAACTACAGAGGGTCCCTCTGGCCCTGACACTCCCTCTGGCCACGCCCTCTACGGGGTGGAGTCAGCAGGGCCAAGGGGACACGCCCATTGGCTCCACCCCGTGCTCTGGAATCCCAGGACCCCGAATGCCCTGCCCCAGCAGCCCCTGACCCACTTGTAGTTTCTGCACCGGCTCTCCCCGGAGTTCAGCATCCCAGGACTCACAGAGAGGCCAACGGGCAGCTGTTGGCATGGAGGTTACGGACAGAGCCCGGATGTGAGGTCTGAGAGGTCTGAGTGTCCCCCTGTGCACATCCAAGGCCCCTTGGGGCATGGGATGGACCCAGCATTGGGAAGAAAAGGGTCAGGCTGGCGGTCAGAGACTGGGAATCGGCTCTCCCCGCACTGTCGCTTTCTTTGCAGGACTCCCCTGAGTCTGGGAATTCTAAAGTTGAGCCTGGACGTGTGTGGCACGTGACAGTGACTTTGCGTGTGTGTGCGCGCGCCTGAGGACGTGTGTGGTTGTGTGTATGTTGTGGGGGTGTGTGTGGTCCATGACTCCGTGTGTGTGTGTGCGTGGGGATGTAGGCGGAGCAGAGTCAGTGTGTGTGCACGTGTGTTTGTGTGTACGTGCATGCATTAGTTTTAAGAATACTAGAAGCTGTCCTTCAGAAGTCTGCAGTAGTAAAAACTGTATGGTGTCCCTCACTGTATAATTCAAACTGAAAATAATCTTCAATCACCAGAAATGTAGTCCCCCCCAGATTCTGATTCCCCCCCCTCCCATACCGATTATGCCCTCATTGTACTGATGAGGAAACTAGCTTAGAGATGTTAAGTGACTCAGCCAAGGGCATGGAGCTCGCGAGCCCAGGGCCAGGACGCAGTCCAAGCGGCGCGGCTCCAGAGGCCTGGAGCCCTGCTCACGACCGCGCGTGGCCTCTTGGCCGGGGGGTGGGGGGGGGTGGGGGTGGGGTGGGGGTGGGGGGAAGAGATTCTGACGGGCCGGGGCCAGCGTGCAGGCTGCCCAAGCCGCGGACTCTGCAAGTCGGGTGGAGAGTACCTGACGGCAGACGAGGGTAAAGGGCTGCTCAGAAATCAGATAGGTTCCTAGATCTTCGATGAGTAAGGAGGCTCAGTGCTCATCCTCGATCCCTTTGCTGGTGGCTAAAAGGGAGCAAGGCCCACGAGCGCGCTTCTGGGAGCGGCCTGCCAAAACCTGGAGCAGGGCTGCTCAGGACTGGCTCTGCAGCAGGAGCAGAGGGGGGGCAATGTCGCCACCTGGTGGACATCCTTGGTAGTGGCAGTAGGAGGCCTAGCAGCCTGGGTATGGAGGCGGCAGGACGAGGTCCTAGTGGATGATCGTTTTCACATGGCTTAAAAAGCATTGCTTCATAGATTTTATCCACATTGGGGTCTATCCTACGATGGTAAATACGGTCTCCGTTACTCCATCTTAGCTGCATTGATTAATTTTTTTGAGGTTAGTTTTCTCTTCAATGATTTGGAAGCTATATTGTCTTCCAATTAAAATTCCCTCTACGTTTTAATAAGTCATCTCTAAGTTCATAACTTTATGTATAATTGGACCAGTATTGCTATAACAGTCTCAAAAACGGGATAATCTATTAGATCTTGTTTCTCAATCATGATACATTTAGCATATTTTACCTCTCTGCTGTTCCCCATTGTGTGCGTGTGTGCGCGTGCGCGTGCGCGGGCTACAGTTACTGCTTTTTAGACAGTTGCTTTCAGTTTGTTGCATTCGCAATGAAAATATAGGTATAAACATCTTGGATTTAATTGCTCGCTACCGCTATTTAATCCCATGTCTTTCCCATTTTTGAGGTATTTACTTCTTTCCCAATCAAATGGACTCATGATTGGCTAATTTTTTTCCAGCGGTAGACTTGGAACCCATACCAGTCTATACGCAGCTTTATGTTCTCCTCAGCAACACCTCTCAGCCTCAACACCCAACAACACTCTCCGTATCTAGGGCCCCAAGGCTCGTTTTAAAATGCGGCATTGTTTCTCATGTCCCCCCGCCCCCCTCCCGCCCCAGAAAGGAAGCAAGAATCTTCCTTGATTTAACGTGCTGCCTTTTTAGGACTGGCTAGTCTTGTCTGGTGAATGGATATTAAGAGAGATTTCCTTAAACTTCCTCCTGCTTCGTGCCATACCTCGACTTCATTGAGAAGCAGGTTTTTCCCGTCTCTAAGACGGGCTTCCGCTTTGAACTGCTAAACCATCACGGCACACTTTTTCTCCATACTTATTCCTGGAAAACTGAGCTCTCTGCCGGAGTAAAGACGGTTCCCGTCAGAGAAGTGTGGCTCCCTGTCCCAAGGTCAGAATGTAGAAGAAAGGGAAGATTCCTGTTTCCGAGGGTTCCATTTTGTCAGGTTAGAGATCTAGTCATCCGTGTGGCTGCGGTGGAATCTGCAGTATCTTGCCTCACAGTTTCCTTTTTCTGGCTTAGCAGGGGAGCCGCATTAGCTGAGGTCGCGGCGCTATGGCCCTTGTCAGGATCCCGGTGCTGAGGCAGCCCCTTCCCCCCACCCCCTCTCCTTGTCATTTTGATCGTGCAAACTGGGTGCCAGCTGTGTGAACCCTGCTCCTGGCCGCCAGGATTGCCCCCCCGCCTCCCCACGCGACGTGTCCCCAGTTCCTCGGCGTCCCTCACTGCAACCAGCTAGCTCCAGGAAGGGTGCGAGCTGGCTTCCGCTGTCGTCCTTCCTCCTTCCTGTCCAGGCGGGCCCTCCTTTTGCGCTAGTCGGCCCGAAACCTTCTCTCCCGCGCTGCATAGGCTGAAGGAATGCCTCAGCGTTTGCAGCCGCTAGAGGGCGCTCTTGTCCTCTCTTTGGGCCCCTTCAGCGCTTCCAGTGGAAATTTCCGAGGTGGGAAGGGCTTGGGGGTTCTCTGTATCTAGGGGCTCCCGATCCAGCCGATTCAACTAACTGTGGGTTGAAAATATTCGGGAAAAAACGGAAAGTTTCGAAAAGCGACAATTGAACTTGCCACACACCGGCAACCGCTTACATAGCATTCACGTTGCCTTGCATGCCGCGCGTCACCTAGAGATGATTTAAAGTACACAGGAGGACACAGCGAAAGAGAATGTGACAATGACTGTATGGGTATGTTTATGCATAAGTGGAAAATTGTGCTCTAGACTGGAATTCGACGCAACATTGTAAAAACGACAACAACGTGGAAGAAAAATACGTCTGTATGTAAAAAATAAAGTCCTATGTCCTTTTGTATAAGAGGCATCAGCATCCATGGATTTTGGCATCTGTGGGGAGTCCTGGAACCAGTGCCCCATGCTTACCAAGGCATGACTGGAAGCCCAGGCTCCTTATCCCAGCCTGTCATGTCCCCACGTGGTGTGAATCCTGCCTGTCCCACACTCCCCTGGTCACTCTCCTCCAGCCCTGCCAGACTGCCCTCTTCTTCTGGAACAGGCCAAGCTGAATGCACGTCATGTCTGACCTCTAGGAATATCCGTTACTTTGTGAGCATGGCTCTGCTTCAGGAAGACGGGCTGCATTGTCACTAGAGAAGACGGGATGGAGGTTCCTTAAAAACCTACAAATGGACTTACCTGATGATCCAGCCTTCCCACGCCTGGGGATATGTCAAGAGAAAACTCTAACTCAAAAAGTCCCATGCACCTCAATGCTCACAGCAGCCCTATTTGTATTAGCCAGGACGTGGAACTAACCCCAACATCTAACGACTGGTGACTGGATAAAGAAGTAGTTGTCTTTTTATGCCGCGGAATACTACACAGCCGTGAAAAAGGATGGAACCATGCCATTGGCGGCAACATGGTTGGACACAGAGATAGTCATTCTGAGTGAAGTAAGCCAGAAGAGAGAAAAATGCCGCATGACACAACTTCCATGTGAAATCTAAGGAAAAAAGACAGAAATGATCTTAACTGCAAAAGACAAATAGAGCCACAGACATAGAGAAACAAACTTATGGTTACCAGGGAGGGACGGCGGTGGGAAGGGGTAAATATGGGAATCGGAAAATTGCCCGTCTTGGGGAGTGGTGGACATGTTAGCTCTCTTGATTGTGGCGATGGCTTTCTGGGTGTAGACATGTATGAAAATTGATCAAATACTACACGTGAGATGTGTCTAATTGACGGAACAGAAATCGTAGCCCTGTAAAGGTGTTTTAAAACAAAGAGATGGGCTGCGTTGTGTCCTATGTTTCTATGTGTCTTCAGGGAGGTCTCAGGGGGGCGGTGCTGGCCTTCCTGCCAACACGATGACACGAAGCCCGAACAATCCCCCAATCGATGGGAAGAAGAGACGAGCCATGGTCACATCTGGACCCCAAGCTTACACGTGGTGCATGGGTGCCATTTATCGCCAATCCAGCGAGGTTCCGGCCAGAGCTAGAGGCCGGGGCAGCGAACCGGGAGCGGCACTAAGGAGCATCGTGGCGCAGAGGCTGGACTGGGGGCCCGCAGGCTCCTCCCAGGAGGAGCCTCAGGGTTTGGGAGGTGGCTAACGTGCCTGCTTCGTGTCACCAGCAAGTGATGCCACCCGTGGAACATCAGCTGGAATCCTGAGCCGGGTCAGCCGTGGGTGATGCGGTAAAGGCTGCTTGCTAGCAGAGGGGACGCCAGACGGACGGTGAAGCAAGCAACAGGCTGCTGAGCTTCCGGCCTGTGTTTACCGTGCTTTCCGTGTCTCCCTGCATCTCAGGGTCACCCGGAGGAATTCGTGTGGAGTTTAGAGGCCGACGGCCTCTCGGTTCCTCATCAGCCTGGCAAGCCCCCCAGCCCTCTGCGGCCAGACCTCTGCGAGCGTCTTCCCTTGTTCTAGCAAAACCCTCCCCACCCTCGCCTGCGGCGGGCTTTTGCTTTTTTTTTTAATTGATGGCAGTGAGGATACCTTACAGCCTCCTCCGGCCCTTCCTTAGGGCTTCTGCCCTTAGACCACGGCAAGGGGCGGCCCCCCAACCCCCACCCCCGACACCCCCCCGCGCTGTCCTGGGTCCTGAACTACAGAGGGTCCCTCTGGCCCTGACACTCCCTCTGGCCACGCCCTCTACGGGGTGGAGTCAGCAGGGCCAAGGGGACACGCCCATTGGCTCCACCCCGTGCTCTGGAATCCCAGGACCCCGAATGCCCTGCCCCAGCAGCCCCTGACCCACTTGTAGTTTCTGCACCGGCTCTCCCCGGAGTTCAGCATCCCAGGACTCACAGAGAGGCCAACGGGCAGCTGTTGGCATGGAGGTTACGGACAGAGCCCGGATGTGAGGTCTGAGAGGTCTGAGTGTCCCCCTGTGCACATCCAAGGCCCCTTGGGGCATGGGATGGACCCAGCATTGGGAAGAAAAGGGTCAGGCTGGCGGTCAGAGACTGGGAATCGGCTCTCCCCGCACTGTCGCTTTCTTTGCAGGACTCCCCTGAGTCTGGGAATTCTAAAGTTGAGCCTGGACGTGTGTGGCACGTGACAGTGACTTTGCGTGTGTGTGCGCGCGCCTGAGGACGTGTGTGGTTGTGTGTATGTTGTGGGGGTGTGTGTGGTCCATGACTCCGTGTGTGTGTGTGCGTGGGGATGTAGGCGGAGCAGAGTCAGTGTGTGTGCACGTGTGTTTGTGTGTACGTGCATGCATTAGTTTTAAGAATACTAGAAGCTGTCCTTCAGAAGTCTGCAGTAGTAAAAACTGTATGGTGTCCCTCACTGTATAATTCAAACTGAAAATAATCTTCAATCACCAGAAATGTAGTCCCCCCCAGATTCTGATTCCCCCCCCCTCCCATACCGATTATGCCCTCATTGTACTGATGAGGAAACTAGCTTAGAGATGTTAAGTGACTCAGCCAAGGGCATGGAGCTCGCGAGCCCAGGGCCAGGACGCAGTCCAAGCGGCGCGGCTCCAGAGGCCTGGAGCCCTGCTCACGACCGCGCGTGGCCTCTTGGCCGGGGGGTGGGGGGGGTGGGGGTGGGGTGGGGGTGGGGGGAAGAGATTCTGACGGGCCGGGGCCAGCGTGCAGGCTGCCCAAGCCGCGGACTCTGCAAGTCGGGTGGAGAGTACCTGACGGCAGACGAGGGTAAAGCGCTGCTCAGAAATCAGATAGGTTCCTAGATCTTCGATGAGTAAGGAGGCTCAGTGCTCATCCTCGATCCCTTTGCTGGTGGCTAAAAGGGAGCAAGGCCCACGAGCGCGCTTCTGGGAGCGGCCTGCCAAAACCTGGAGCAGGGCTGCTCAGGACTGGCTCTGCAGCAGGAGCAGAGGGGGGCAATGTCGCCACCTGGTGGACATCCTTGGTAGTGGCAGTAGGAGGCCTAGCAGCCTGGGTATGGAGGCGGCAGGACGAGGTCCTAGTGGATGATCGTTTTCACATGGCTTAAAAAGCATTGCTTCATAGACTTTATCCACATTGGGGTCTATCCTACGATGGTAAATACGGTCTCCGTTACTCCATCTTAGCTGCATTGATTAATTTTTTTGAGGTTAGTTTTCTCTTCAATGATTTGGAAGCTATATTGTCTTCCAATTAAAATTCCCTCTAAGTTTTAATAAGTCATCTCTAAGTTCATAACTTTATGTATAATTGGACCAGTATTGCTATAACAGTCTCAAAAACGGGATAATCTATTAGATCTTGTTTCTCAATCATGATACATTTAGCATATTTTACCTCTCTGCTGTTCCCCATTGTGTGCGTGTGTGCGCGTGCGCGTGCGCGGGCTACAGTTACTGCTTTTTAGACAGTTGCTTTCAGTTTGTTGCATTCGCAATGAAAATATAGGTATAAACATCTTGGATTTAATTGCTCGCTACCGCTATTTAATCCCATGTCTTTCCCATTTTTGAGGTATTTACTTCTTTCCCAATCAAATGGACTCATGATTGGCTAATTTTTTTCCAGCGGTAGACTTGGAACCCATACCAGTCTATACGCAGCTTTATGTTCTCCTCAGCAACACCTCTCAGCCTCAACACCCAACAACACTCTCCGTATCTAGGGCCCCAAGGCTCGTTTTAAAATGCGGCATTGTTTCTCATGTCCCCCCGCCCCCCTCCCGCCCCAGAAAGGAAGCAAGAATCTTCCTTGATTTAACGTGCTGCCTTTTTAGGACTGGCTAGTCTTGTCTGGTGAATGGATATTAAGAGAGATTTCCTTAAACTTCCTCCTGCTTCGTGCCATACCTCGACTTCATTGAGAAGCATGTTTTTCCCGTCTCTAAGACGGGCTTCCGCTTTGAACTGCTAAACCATCACGGCACACTTTTTCTCCATACTTATTCCTGGAAAACTGAGCTCTCTGCCGGAGTAAAGACGGTTCCCGTCAGAGAAGTGTGGCTCCCTGTCCCAAGGTCAGAATGTAGAAGAAAGGGAAGATTCCTGTTTCCGAGGGTTCCATTTTGTCAGGTTAGAGATCTAGTCATCCGTGTGGCTGCGGTGGAATCTGCAGTATCTTGCCTCACAGTTTCCTTTTTCTGGCTTAGCAGGGGAGCCGCATTAGCTGAGGTCGCGGCGCTATGGCCCTTGTCAGGATCCCGGTGCTGAGGCAGCCCCTTCCCCCCACCCCCTCTCCTTGTCATTTTGATCGTGCAAACTGGGTGCCAGCTGTGTGAACCCTGCTCCTGGCCGCCAGGATTGCCCCCCCGCCTCCCCACGCGACGTGTCCCCAGTTCCTCGGCGTCCCTCACTGCAACCAGCTAGCTCCAGGAAGGGTGCGAGCTGGCTTCCGCTGTCGTCCTTCCTCCTTCCTGTCCAGGCGGGCCCTCCTTTTGCGCTAGTCGGCCCGAAACCTTCTCTCCCGCGCTGCATAGGCTGAAGGAATGCCTCAGCGTTTGCAGCCGCTAGAGGGCGCTCTTGTCCTCTCTTTGGGCCCCTTCAGCGCTTCCAGTGGAAATTTCCGAGGTGGGAAGGGCTTGGGGGTTCTCTGTATCTAGGGGCTCCCGATCCAGCCGATTCAACTAACTGTGGGTTGAAAATATTCGGGAAAAAACGGAAAGTTTCGAAAAGCGACAATTGAACTTGCCACACACCGGCAACCGCTTACATAGCATTCACGTTGCCTTGCATGCCGCGCGTCACCTAGAGATGATTTAAAGTACACAGGAGGACACAGCGAAAGAGAATGTGACAATGACTGTATGGGTATGTTTATGCATAAGTGGAAAATTGTGCTCTAGACTGGAATTCGACGCAACATTGTAAAAACGACAACAACGTGGAAGAAAAATACGTCTGTATGTAAAAAATAAAGTCCTATGTCCTTTTGTATAAGAGGCATCAGCATCCATGGATTTTGGCGTCTGTGGGGAGTCCTGGAACCAGTGCCCCATGCTTACCAAGGCATGACTGGAAGCCCAGGCTCCTTATCCCAGCCTGTCATGTCCCCACGTGGTGTGAATCCTGCCTGTCCCACACTCCCCTGGTCACTCTCCTCCAGCCCTGCCAGACTGCCCTCTTCTTCTGGAACAGGCCAAGCTGAATGCACGTCATGTCTGACCTCTAGGAATATCCGTTACTTTGTGAGCATGGCTCTGCTTCAGGAAGACGGGCTGCATTGTCACTAGAGAAGACGGGATGGAGGTTCCTTAAAAACCTACAAATGGACTTACCTGATGATCCAGCCTTCCCACGCCTGGGGATATGTCAAGAGAAAACTCTAACTCAAAAAGTCCCATGCACCTCAATGCTCACAGCAGCCCTATTTGTATTAGCCAGGACGTGGAACTAACCCCAACATCTAACGACTGGTGACTGGATAAAGAAGTAGTTGTCTTTTTATGCCGCGGAATACTACACAGCCGTGAAAAAGGATGGAACCATGCCATTTGCGGCAACATGGTTGGACACAGAGATAGTCATTCTGAGTGAAGTAAGCCAGAAGAGAGAAAAATGCCGCATGACACAACTTCCATGTGAAATCTAAGGAAAAAAGACAGAAATGATCTTAACTGCAAAAGACAAATAGAGCCACAGACATAGAGAAACAAACTTATGGTTACCAGGGAGGGACGGCGGTGGGAAGGGGTAAATATGGGAATCGGAAAATTGCCCGTCTTGGGGAGTGGTGGACATGTTAGCTCTCTTGATTGTGGCGATGGCTTTCTGGGTGTAGACATGTATGAAAATTGATCAAATACTACACGTGAGATGTGTCTAATTGACGGAACAGAAATCGTAGCCCTGTAAAGGTGTTTTAAAACAAAGAGATGGGCTGCGTTGTGTCCTATGTTTCTATGTGTCTTCAGGGAGGTCTCAGGGGGGCGGTGCTGGCCTTCCTGCCAACACGATGACACGAAGCCCGAACAATCCCCCAATCGATGGGAAGAAGAGACGAGCCATGGTCACATCTGGACCCCAAGCTTACACGTGGTGCATGGGTGCCATTTATCGCCAATCCAGCGAGGTTCCGGCCAGAGCTAGAGGCCGGGGCAGCGAACCGGGAGCGGCACTAAGGAGCATCGTGGCGCAGAGGCTGGACTGGGGGCCCGCAGGCTCCTCCCAGGAGGAGCCTCAGGGTTTGGGAGGTGGCTAACGTGCCTGCTTCGTGTCACCAGCAAGTGATGCCACCCGTGGAACATCAGCTGGAATCCTGAGCCGGGTCAGCCGTGGGTGATGCGGTAAAGGCTGCTTGCTAGCAGAGGGGACGCCAGACGGACGGTGAAGCAAGCAACAGGCTGCTGAGCTTCCGGCCTGTGTTTACCGTGCTTTCCGTGTCTCCCTGCATCTCAGGGTCACCCGGAGGAATTCGTGTGGAGTTTAGAGGCCGACGGCCTCTCGGTTCCTCATCAGCCTGGCAAGCCCCCCAGCCCTCTGCGGCCAGACCTCTGCGAGCGTCTTCCCTTGTTCTAGCAAAACCCTCCCCACCCTCGCCTGCGGCGGGCTTTTGCTTTTTTTTTTAATTGATGGCAGTGAGGATACCTTACAGCCTCCTCCGGCCCTTCCTTAGGGCTTCTGCCCTTAGACCACGGCAAGGGGCGGCCCCCCAACCCCCACCCCCGACACCCCCCCGCGCTGTCCTGGGTCCTGAACTACAGAGGGTCCCTCTGGCCCTGACACTCCCTCTGGCCACGCCCTCTACGGGGTGGAGTCAGCAGGGCCAAGGGGACACGCCCATTGGCTCCACCCCGTGCTCTGGAATCCCAGGACCCCGAATGCCCTGCCCCAGCAGCCCCTGACCCACTTGTAGTTTCTGCACCG
Source organism: Vicugna pacos (assembly GCF_048564905.1). NCBI lineage: Eukaryota > Metazoa > Chordata > Mammalia > Artiodactyla > Camelidae > Vicugna > Vicugna pacos. The sequence continues at coordinate 58,244 of NW_027328780.1, forward strand.
GCTCTCCCCGGAGTTCAGCATCCCAGGACTCACAGAGAGGCCAACGGGCAGCTGTTGGCATGGAGGTTACGGACAGAGCCCGGATGTGAGGTCTGAGAGGTCTGAGTGTCCCCCTGTGCACATCCAAGGCCCCTTGGGGCATGGGATGGACCCAGCATTGGGAAGAAAAGGGTCAGGCTGGCGGTCAGAGACTGGGAATCGGCTCTCCCCGCACTGTCGCTTTCTTTGCAGGACTCCCCTGAGTCTGGGAATTCTAAAGTTGAGCCTGGACGTGTGTGGCACGTGACAGTGACTTTGCGTGTGTGTGCGCGCGCCTGAGGACGTGTGTGGTTGTGTGTATGTTGTGGGGGTGTGTGTGGTCCATGACTCCGTGTGTGTGTGTGCGTGGGGATGTAGGCGGAGCAGAGTCAGTGTGTGTGCACGTGTGTTTGTGTGTACGTGCATGCATTAGTTTTAAGAATACTAGAAGCTGTCCTTCAGAAGTCTGCAGTAGTAAAAACTGTATGGTGTCCCTCACTGTATAATTCAAACTGAAAATAATCTTCAATCACCAGAAATGTAGTCCCCCCCAGATTCTGATTCCCCCCCCCTCCCATACCGATTATGCCCTCATTGTACTGATGAGGAAACTAGCTTAGAGATGTTAAGTGACTCAGCCAAGGGCATGGAGCTCGCGAGCCCAGGGCCAGGACGCAGTCCAAGCGGCGCGGCTCCAGAGGCCTGGAGCCCTGCTCACGACCGCGCGTGGCCTCTTGGCCGGGGGGTGGGGGGGGGTGGGGGTGGGGTGGGGGTGGGGGGAAGAGATTCTGACGGGCCGGGGCCAGCGTGCAGGCTGCCCAAGCCGCGGACTCTGCAAGTCGGGTGGAGAGTACCTGACGGCAGACGAGGGTAAAGGGCTGCTCAGAAATCAGATAGGTTCCTAGATCTTCGATGAGTAAGGAGGCTCAGTGCTCATCCTCGATCCCTTTGCTGGTGGCTAAAAGGGAGCAAGGCCCACGAGCGCGCTTCTGGGAGCGGCCTGCCAAAACCTGGAGCAGGGCTGCTCAGGACTGGCTCTGCAGCAGGAGCAGAGGGGGGCAATGTCGCCACCTGGTGGACATCCTTGGTAGTGGCAGTAGGAGGCCTAGCAGCCTGGGTATGGAGGCGGCAGGACGAGGTCCTAGTGGATGATCGTTTTCACATGGCTTAAAAAGCATTGCTTCATAGACTTTATCCACATTGGGGTCTATCCTACGATGGTAAATACGGTCTCCGTTACTCCATCTTAGCTGCATTGATTAATTTTTTTGAGGTTAGTTTTCTCTTCAATGATTTGGAAGCTATATTGTCTTCCAATTAAAATTCCCTCTAAGTTTTAGTAAGTCATCTCTAAGTTCATAACTTTATGTATAATTGGACCAGTATTGCTATAACAGTCTCAAAAACGGGATAATCTATTAGATCTTGTTTCTCAATCATGATACATTTAGCATATTTTACCTCTCTGCTGTTCCCCATTGTGTGCGTGTGTGCGCGTGCGCGTGCGCGGGCTACAGTTACTGCTTTTTAGACAGTTGCTTTCAGTTTGTTGCATTCGCAATGAAAATATAGGTATAAACATCTTGGATTTAATTGCTCGCTACCGCTATTTAATCCCATGTCTTTCCCATTTTTGAGGTATTTACTTCTTTCCCAATCAAATGGACTCATGATTGGCTAATTTTTTTCCAGCGGTAGACTTGGAACCCATACCAGTCTATACGCAGCTTTATGTTCTCCTCAGCAACACCTCTCAGCCTCAACACCCAACAACACTCTCCGTATCTAGGGCCCCAAGGCTCGTTTTAAAATGCGGCATTGTTTCTCATGTCCCCCCGCCCCCCTCCCGCCCCAGAAAGGAAGCAAGAATCTTCCTTGATTTAACGTGCTGCCTTTTTAGGACTGGCTAGTCTTGTCTGGTGAATGGATATTAAGAGAGATTTCCTTAAACTTCCTCCTGCTTCGTGCCATACCTCGACTTCATTGAGAAGCAGGTTTTTCCCGTCTCTAAGACGGGCTTCCGCTTTGAACTGCTAAACCATCACGGCACACTTTTTCTCCATACTTATTCCTGGAAAACTGAGCTCTCTGCCGGAGTAAAGACGGTTCCCGTCAGAGAAGTGTGGCTCCCTGTCCCAAGGTCAGAATGTAGAAGAAAGGGAAGATTCCTGTTTCCGAGGGTTCCATTTTGTCAGGTTAGAGATCTAGTCATCCGTGTGGCTGCGGTGGAATCTGCAGTATCTTGCCTCACAGTTTCCTTTTTCTGGCTTAGCAGGGGAGCCGCATTAGCTGAGGTCGCGGCGCTATGGCCCTTGTCAGGATCCCGGTGCTGAGGCAGCCCCTTCCCCCCACCCCCTCTCCTTGTCATTTTGATCGTGCAAACTGGGTGCCAGCTGTGTGAACCCTGCTCCTGGCCGCCAGGATTGCCCCCCCGCCTCCCCACGCGACGTGTCCCCAGTTCCTCGGCGTCCCTCACTGCAACCAGCTAGCTCCAGGAAGGGTGCGAGCTGGCTTCCGCTGTCGTCCTTCCTCCTTCCTGTCCAGGCGGGCCCTCCTTTTGCGCTAGTCGGCCCGAAACCTTCTCTCCCGCGCTGCATAGGCTGAAGGAATGCCTCAGCGTTTGCAGCCGCTAGAGGGCGCTCTTGTCCTCTCTTTGGGCCCCTTCAGCGCTTCCAGTGGAAATTTCCGAGGTGGGAAGGGCTTGGGGGTTCTCTGTATCTAGGGGCTCCCGATCCAGCCGATTCAACTAACTGTGGGTTGAAAATATTCGGGAAAAAACGGAAAGTTTCGAAAAGCGACAATTGAACTTGCCACACACCGGCAACCGCTTACATAGCATTCACGTTGCCTTGCATGCCGCGCGTCACCTAGAGATGATTTAAAGTACACAGGAGGACACAGCGAAAGAGAATGTGACAATGACTGTATGGGTATGTTTATGCATAAGTGGAAAATTGTGCTCTAGACTGGAATTCGACGCAACATTGTAAAAACGACAACAACGTGGAAGAAAAATACGTCTGTATGTAAAAAATAAAGTCCTATGTCCTTTTGTATAAGAGGCATCAGCATCCATGGATTTTGGCGTCTGTGGGGAGTCCTGGAACCAGTGCCCCATGCTTACCAAGGCATGACTGGAAGCCCAGGCTCCTTATCCCAGCCTGTCATGTCCCCACGTGGTGTGAATCCTGCCTGTCCCACACTCCCCTGGTCACTCTCCTCCAGCCCTGCCAGACTGCCCCCTTCTTCTGGAACAGGCCAAGCTGAATGCACGTCATGTCTGACCTCTAGGAATATCCGTTACTTTGTGAGCATGGCTCTGCTTCAGGAAGACGGGCTGCATTGTCACTAGAGAAGACGGGATGGAGGTTCCTTAAAAACCTACAAATGGACTTACCTGATGATCCAGCCTTCCCACGCCTGGGGATATGTCAAGAGAAAACTCTAACTCAAAAAGTCCCATGCACCTCAATGCTCACAGCAGCCCTATTTGTATTAGCCAGGACGTGGAACTAACCCCAACATCTAACGACTGGTGACTGGATAAAGAAGTAGTTGTCTTTTTATGCCGCGGAATACTACACAGCCGTGAAAAAGGATGGAACCATGCCATTTGCGGCAACATGGTTGGACACAGAGATAGTCATTCTGAGTGAAGTAAGCCAGAAGAGAGAAAAATGCCGCATGACACAACTTCCATGTGAAATCTAAGGAAAAAAGACAGAAATGATCTTAACTGCAAAAGACAAATAGAGCCACAGACATAGAGAAACAAACTTATGGTTACCAGGGAGGGACGGCGGTGGGAAGGGGTAAATATGGGAATCGGAAAATTGCCCGTCTTGGGGAGTGGTGGACATGTTAGCTCTCTTGATTGTGGCGATGGCTTTCTGGGTGTAGACATGTATGAAAATTGATCAAATACTACACGTGAGATGTGTCTAATTGACGGAACAGAAATCGTAGCCCTGTAAAGGTGTTTTAAAACAAAGAGATGGGCTGCGTTGTGTCCTATGTTTCTATGTGTCTTCAGGGAGGTCTCAGGGGGGCGGTGCTGGCCTTCCTGCCAACACGATGACACGAAGCCCGAACAATCCCCCAATCGATGGGAAGAAGAGACGAGCCATGGTCACATCTGGACCCCAAGCTTACACGTGGTGCATGGGTGCCATTTATCGCCAATCCAGCGAGGTTCCGGCCAGAGCTAGAGGCCGGGGCAGCGAACCGGGAGCGGCACTAAGGAGCATCGTGGCGCAGAGGCTGGACTGGGGGCCCGCAGGCTCCTCCCAGGAGGAGCCTCAGGGTTTGGGAGGTGGCTAACGTGCCTGCTTCGTGTCACCAGCAAGTGATGCCACCCGTGGAACATCAGCTGGAATCCTGAGCCGGGTCAGCCGTGGGTGATGCGGTAAAGGCTGCTTGCTAGCAGAGGGGACGCCAGACGGACGGTGAAGCAAGCAACAGGCTGCTGAGCTTCCGGCCTGTGTTTACCGTGCTTTCCGTGTCTCCCTGCATCTCAGGGTCACCCGGAGGAATTCGTGTGGAGTTTAGAGGCCGACGGCCTCTCGGTTCCTCATCAGCCTGGCAAGCCCCCCAGCCCTCTGCGGCCAGACCTCTGCGAGCGTCTTCCCTTGTTCTAGCAAAACCCTCCCCACCCTCGCCTGCGGCGGGCTTTTGCTTTTTTTTTTAATTGATGGCAGTGAGGATACCTTACAGCCTCCTCCGGCCCTTCCTTAGGGCTTCTGCCCTTAGACCACGGCAAGGGGCGGCCCCCCAACCCCCACCCCCGACACCCCCCCGCGCTGTCCTGGGTCCTGAACTACAGAGGGTCCCTCTGGCCCTGACACTCCCTCTGGCCACGCCCTCTACGGGGTGGAGTCAGCAGGGCCAAGGGGACACGCCCATTGGCTCCACCCCGTGCTCTGGAATCCCAGGACCCCGAATGCCCTGCCCCAGCAGCCCCTGACCCACTTGTAGTTTCTGCACCGGCTCTCCCCGGAGTTCAGCATCCCAGGACTCACAGAGAGGCCAACGGGCAGCTGTTGGCATGGAGGTTACGGACAGAGCCCGGATGTGAGGTCTGAGAGGTCTGAGTGTCCCCCTGTGCACATCCAAGGCCCCTTGGGGCATGGGATGGACCCAGCATTGGGAAGAAAAGGGTCAGGCTGGCGGTCAGAGACTGGGAATCGGCTCTCCCCGCACTGTCGCTTTCTTTGCAGGACTCCCCTGAGTCTGGGAATTCTAAAGTTGAGCCTGGACGTGTGTGGCACGTGACAGTGACTTTGCGTGTGTGTGCGCGCGCCTGAGGACGTGTGTGGTTGTGTGTATGTTGTGGGGGTGTGTGTGGTCCATGACTCCGTGTGTGTGTGTGCGTGGGGATGTAGGCGGAGCAGAGTCAGTGTGTGTGCACGTGTGTTTGTGTGTACGTGCATGCATTAGTTTTAAGAATACTAGAAGCTGTCCTTCAGAAGTCTGCAGTAGTAAAAACTGTATGGTGTCCCTCACTGTATAATTCAAACTGAAAATAATCTTCAATCACCAGAAATGTAGTCCCCCCCAGATTCTGATTCCCCCCCCTCCCATACCGATTATGCCCTCATTGTACTGATGAGGAAACTAGCTTAGAGATGTTAAGTGACTCAGCCAAGGGCATGGAGCTCGCGAGCCCAGGGCCAGGACGCAGTCCAAGCGGCGCGGCTCCAGAGGCCTGGAGCCCTGCTCACGACCGCGCGTGGCCTCTTGGCCGGGGGGTGGGGGGGGGTGGGGGTGGGGTGGGGGTGGGGGGAAGAGATTCTGACGGGCCGGGGCCAGCGTGCAGGCTGCCCAAGCCGCGGACTCTGCAAGTCGGGTGGAGGGTACCTGACGGCAGACGAGGGTAAAGGGCTGCTCAGAAATCAGATAGGTTCCTAGATCTTCGATGAGTAAGGAGGCTCAGTGCTCATCCTCGATCCCTTTGCTGGTGGCTAAAAGGGAGCAAGGCCCACGAGCGCGCTTCTGGGAGCGGCCTGCCAAAACCTGGAGCAGGGCTGCTCAGGACTGGCTCTGCAGCAGGAGCAGAGGGGGGCAATGTCGCCACCTGGTGGACATCCTTGGTAGTGGCAGTAGGAGGCCTAGCAGCCTGGGTATGGAGGCGGCAGGACGAGGTCCTAGTGGATGATCGTTTTCACATGGCTTAAAAAGCATTGCTTCATAGATTTTATCCACATTGGGGTCTATCCTACGATGGTAAATACGGTCTCCGTTACTCCATCTTAGCTGCATTGATTAATTTTTTTGAGGTTAGTTTTCTCTTCAATGATTTGGAAGCTATATTGTCTTCCAATTAAAATTCCCTCTAAGTTTTAGTAAGTCATCTCTAAGTTCATAACTTTATGTATAATTGGACCAGTATTGCTATAACAGTCTCAAAAACGGGATAATCTATTAGATCTTGTTTCTCAATCATGATACATTTAGCATATTTTACCTCTCTGCTGTTCCCCATTGTGTGCGTGTGTGCGCGTGCGCGTGCGCGGGCTACAGTTACTGCTTTTTAGACAGTTGCTTTCAGTTTGTTGCATTCGCAATGAAAATATAGGTATAAACATCTTGGATTTAATTGCTCGCTACCGCTATTTAATCCCATGTCTTTCCCATTTTTGAGGTATTTACTTCTTTCCCAATCAAATGGACTCATGATTGGCTAATTTTTTTCCAGCGGTAGACTTGGAACCCATACCAGTCTATACGCAGCTTTATGTTCTCCTCAGCAACACCTCTCAGCCTCAACACCCAACAACACTCTCCGTATCTAGGGCCCCAAGGCTCGTTTTAAAATGCGGCATTGTTTCTCATGTCCCCCCGCCCCCCTCCCGCCCCAGAAAGGAAGCAAGAATCTTCCTTGATTTAACGTGCTGCCTTTTTAGGACTGGCTAGTCTTGTCTGGTGAATGGATATTAAGAGAGATTTCCTTAAACTTCCTCCTGCTTCGTGCCATACCTCGACTTCATTGAGAAGCAGGTTTTTCCCGTCTCTAAGACGGGCTTCCGCTTTGAACTGCTAAACCATCACGGCACACTTTTTCTCCATACTTATTCCTGGAAAACTGAGCTCTCTGCCGGAGTAAAGACGGTTCCCGTCAGAGAAGTGTGGCTCCCTGTCCCAAGGTCAGAATGTAGAAGCAAGGGAAGATTCCTGTTTCCGAGGGTTCCATTTTGTCAGGTTAGAGATCTAGTCATCCGTGTGGCTGCGGTGGAATCTGCAGTATCTTGCCTCACAGTTTCCTTTTTCTGGCTTAGCAGGGGAGCCGCATTAGCTGAGGTCGCGGCGCTATGGCCCTTGTCAGGATCCCGGTGCTGAGGCAGCCCCTTCCCCCCACCCCCTCTCCTTGTCATTTTGATCGTGCAAACTGGGTGCCAGCTGTGTGAACCCTGCTCCTGGCCGCCAGGATTGCCCCCCCCGCCTCCCCACGCGACGTGTCCCCAGTTCCTCGGCGTCCCTCACTGCAACCAGCTAGCTCCAGGAAGGGTGCGAGCTGGCTTCCGCTGTCGTCCTTCCTCCTTCCTGTCCAGGCGGGCCCTCCTTTTGCGCTAGTCGGCCCGAAACCTTCTCTCCCGCGCTGCATAGGCTGAAGGAATGCCTCAGCGTTTGCAGCCGCTAGAGGGCGCTCTTGTCCTCTCTTTGGGCCCCTTCAGCGCTTCCAGTGGAAATTTCCGAGGTGGGAAGGGCTTGGGGGTTCTCTGTATCTAGGGGCTCCCGATCCAGCCGATTCAACTAACTGTGGGTTGAAAATATTCGGGAAAAAACGGAAAGTTTCGAAAAGCGACAATTGAACTTGCCACACACCGGCAACCGCTTACATAGCATTCACGTTGCCTTGCATGCCGCGCGTCACCTAGAGATGATTTAAAGTACACAGGAGGACACAGCGAAAGAGAATGTGACAATGACTGTATGGGTATGTTTATGCATAAGTGGAAAATTGTGCTCTAGACTGGAATTCGACGCAACATTGTAAAAACGACAACAACGTGGAAGAAAAATACGTCTGTATGTAAAAAATAAAGTCCTATGTCCTTTTGTATAAGAGGCATCAGCATCCATGGATTTTGGCATCTGTGGGGAGTCCTGGAACCAGTGCCCCATGCTTACCAAGGCATGACTGGAAGCCCAGGCTCCTTATCCCAGCCTGTCATGTCCCCACGTGGTGTGAATCCTGCCTGTCCCACACTCCCCTGGTCACTCTCCTCCAGCCCTGCCAGACTGCCCCCTTCTTCTGGAACAGGCCAAGCTGAATGCACGTCATGTCTGACCTCTAGGAATATCCGTTACTTTGTGAGCATGGCTCTGCTTCAGGAAGACGGGCTGCATTGTCACTAGAGAAGACGGGATGGAGGTTCCTTAAAAACCTACAAATGGACTTACCTGATGATCCAGCCTTCCCACGCCTGGGGATATGTCAAGAGAAAACTCTAACTCAAAAAGTCCCATGCACCTCAATGCTCACAGCAGCCCTATTTGTATTAGCCAGGACGTGGAACTAACCCCAACATCTAACGACTGGTGACTGGATAAAGAAGTAGTTGTCTTTTTATGCCGCGGAATACTACACAGCCGTGAAAAAGGATGGAACCATGCCATTTGCGGCAACATGGTTGGACACAGAGATAGTCATTCTGAGTGAAGTAAGCCAGAAGAGAGAAAAATGCCGCATGACACAACTTCCATGTGAAATCTAAGGAAAAAAGACAGAAATGATCTTAACTGCAAAAGACAAATAGAGCCACAGACATAGAGAAACAAACTTATGGTTACCAGGGAGGGACGGCGGTGGGAAGGGGTAAATATGGGAATCGGAAAATTGCCCGTCTTGGGGAGTGGTGGACATGTTAGCTCTCTTGATTGTGGCGATGGCTTTCTGGGTGTAGACATGTATGAAAATTGATCAAATACTACACGTGAGATGTGTCTAATTGACGGAACAGAAATCGTAGCCCTGTAAAGGTGTTTTAAAACAAAGAGATGGGCTGCGTTGTGTCCTATGTTTCTATGTGTCTTCAGGGAGGTCTCAGGGGGGCGGTGCTGGCCTTCCTGCCAACACGATGACACGAAGCCCGAACAATCCCCCAATCGATGGGAAGAAGAGACGAGCCATGGTCACATCTGGACCCCAAGCTTACACGTGGTGCATGGGTGCCATTTATCGCCAATCCAGCGAGGTTCCGGCCAGAGCTAGAGGCCGGGGCAGCGAACCGGGAGCGGCACTAAGGAGCATCGTGGCGCAGAGGCTGGACTGGGGGCCCGCAGGCTCCTCCCAGGAGGAGCCTCAGGGTTTGGGAGGTGGCTAACGTGCCTGCTTCGTGTCACCAGCAAGTGATGCCACCCGTGGAACATCAGCTGGAATCCTGAGCCGGGTCAGCCGTGGGTGATGCGGTAAAGGCTGCTTGCTAGCAGAGGGGACGCCAGACGGACGGTGAAGCAAGCAACAGGCTGCTGAGCTTCCGGCCTGTGTTTACCGTGCTTTCCGTGTCTCCCTGCATCTCAGGGTCACCCGGAGGAATTCGTGTGGAGTTTAGAGGCCGACGGCCTCTCGGTTCCTCATCAGCCTGGCAAGCCCCCCAGCCCTCTGCGGCCAGACCTCTGCGAGCGTCTTCCCTTGTTCTAGCAAAACCCTCCCCACCCTCGCCTGCGGCGGGCTTTTGCTTTTTTTTTTAATTGATGGCAGTGAGGATACCTTACAGCCTCCTCCGGCCCTTCCTTAGGGCTTCTGCCCTTAGACCACGGCAAGGGGCGGCCCCCCAACCCCCACCCCCGACACCCCCCCGCGCTGTCCTGGGTCCTGAACTACAGAGGGTCCCTCTGGCCCTGACACTCCCTCTGGCCACGCCCTCTACGGGGTGGAGTCAGCAGGGCCAAGGGGACACGCCCATTGGCTCCACCCCGTGCTCTGGAATCCCAGGACCCCGAATGCCCTGCCCCAGCAGCCCCTGACCCACTTGTAGTTTCTGCACCGGCTCTCCCCGGAGTTCAGCATCCCAGGACTCACAGAGAGGCCAACGGGCAGCTGTTGGCATGGAGGTTACGGACAGAGCCCGGATGTGAGGTCTGAGAGGTCTGAGTGTCCCCCTGTGCACATCCAAGGCCCCTTGGGGCATGGGATGGACCCAGCATTGGGAAGAAAAGGGTCAGGCTGGCGGTCAGAGACTGGGAATCGGCTCTCCCCGCACTGTCGCTTTCTTTGCAGGACTCCCCTGAGTCTGGGAATTCTAAAGTTGAGCCTGGACGTGTGTGGCACGTGACAGTGACTTTGCGTGTGTGTGCGCGCGCCTGAGGACGTGTGTGGTTGTGTGTATGTTGTGGGGGTGTGTGTGGTCCATGACTCCGTGTGTGTGTGTGCGTGGGGATGTAGGCGGAGCAGAGTCAGTGTGTGTGCACGTGTGTTTGTGTGTACGTGCATGCATTAGTTTTAAGAATACTAGAAGCTGTCCTTCAGAAGTCTGCAGTAGTAAAAACTGTATGGTGTCCCTCACTGTATAATTCAAACTGAAAATAATCTTCAATCACCAGAAATGTAGTCCCCCCCAGATTCTGATTCCCCCCCCTCCCATACCGATTATGCCCTCATTGTACTGATGAGGAAACTAGCTTAGAGATGTTAAGTGACTCAGCCAAGGGCATGGAGCTCGCGAGCCCAGGGCCAGGACGCAGTCCAAGCGGCGCGGCTCCAGAGGCCTGGAGCCCTGCTCACGACCGCGCGTGGCCTCTTGGCCGGGGGGTGGGGGGGGGGGGGGGGTGGGGTGGGGGTGGGGGGAAGAGATTCTGACGGGCCGGGGCCAGCGTGCAGGCTGCCCAAGCCGCGGACTCTGCAAGTCGGGTGGAGGGTACCTGACGGCAGACGAGGGTAAAGGGCTGCTCAGAAATCAGATAGGTTCCTAGATCTTCGATGAGTAAGGAGGCTCAGTGCTCATCCTCGATCCCTTTGCTGGTGGCTAAAAGGGAGCAAGGCCCACGAGCGCGCTTCTGGGAGCGGCCTGCCAAAACCTGGAGCAGGGCTGCTCAGGACTGGCTCTGCAGCAGGAGCAGAGGGGGGCAATGTCGCCACCTGGTGGACATCCTTGGTAGTGGCAGTAGGAGGCCTAGCAGCCTGGGTATGGAGGCGGCAGGACGAGGTCCTAGTGGATGATCGTTTTCACATGGCTTAAAAAGCATTGCTTCATAGATTTTATCCACATTGGGGTCTATCCTACGATGGTAAATACGGTCTCCGTTACTCCATCTTAGCTGCATTGATTAATTTTTTTGAGGTTAGTTTTCTCTTCAATGATTTGGAAGCTATATTGTCTTCCAATTAAAATTCCCTCTAAGTTTTAGTAAGTCATCTCTAAGTTCATAACTTTATGTATAATTGGACCAGTATTGCTATAACAGTCTCAAAAACGGGATAATCTATTAGATCTTGTTTCTCAATCATGATACATTTAGCATATTTTACCTCTCTGCTGTTCCCCATTGTGTGCGTGTGTGCGCGTGCGCGTGCGCGGGCTACAGTTACTGCTTTTTAGACAGTTGCTTTCAGTTTGTTGCATTCGCAATGAAAATATAGGTATAAACATCTTGGATTTAATTGCTCGCTACCGCTATTTAATCCCATGTCTTTCCCATTTTTGAGGTATTTACTTCTTTCCCAATCAAATGGACTCATGATTGGCTAATTTTTTTCCAGCGGTAGACTTGGAACCCATACCAGTCTATACGCAGCTTTATGTTCTCCTCAGCAACACCTCTCAGCCTCAACACCCAACAACACTCTCCGTATCTAGGGCCCCAAGGCTCGTTTTAAAATGCGGCATTGTTTCTCATGTCCCCCCGCCCCCCTCCCGCCCCAGAAAGGAAGCAAGAATCTTCCTTGATTTAACGTGCTGCCTTTTTAGGACTGGCTAGTCTTGTCTGGTGAATGGATATTAAGAGAGATTTCCTTAAACTTCCTCCTGCTTCGTGCCATACCTCGACTTCATTGAGAAGCAGGTTTTTCCCGTCTCTAAGACGGGCTTCCGCTTTGAACTGCTAAACCATCACGGCACACTTTTTCTCCATACTTATTCCTGGAAAACTGAGCTCTCTGCCGGAGTAAAGACGGTTCCCGTCAGAGAAGTGTGGCTCCCTGTCCCAAGGTCAGAATGTAGAAGAAAGGGAAGATTCCTGTTTCCGAGGGTTCCATTTTGTCAGGTTAGAGATCTAGTCATCCGTGTGGCTGCGGTGGAATCTGCAGTATCTTGCCTCACAGTTTCCTTTTTCTGGCTTAGCAGGGGAGCCGCATTAGCTGAGGTCGCGGCGCTATGGCCCTTGTCAGGATCCCGGTGCTGAGGCAGCCCCTTCCCCCCACCCCCTCTCCTTGTCATTTTGATCGTGCAAACTGGGTGCCAGCTGTGTGAACCCTGCTCCTGGCCGCCAGGATTGCCCCCCCGCCTCCCCACGCGACGTGTCCCCAGTTCCTCGGCGTCCCTCACTGCAACCAGCTAGCTCCAGGAAGGGTGCGAGCTGGCTTCCGCTGTCGTCCTTCCTCCTTCCTGTCCAGGCGGGCCCTCCTTTTGCGCTAGTCGGCCCGAAACCTTCTCTCCCGCGCTGCATAGGCTGAAGGAATGCCTCAGCGTTTGCAGCCGCTAGAGGGCGCTCTTGTCCTCTCTTTGGGCCCCTTCAGCGCTTCCAGTGGAAATTTCCGAGGTGGGAAGGGCTTGGGGGTTCTCTGTATCTAGGGGCTCCCGATCCAGCCGATTCAACTAACTGTGGGTTGAAAATATTCGGGAAAAAACGGAAAGTTTCGAAAAGCGACAATTGAACTTGCCACACACCGGCAACCGCTTACATAGCATTCACGTTGCCTTGCATGCCGCGCGTCACCTAGAGATGATTTAAAGTACACAGGAGGACACAGCGAAAGAGAATGTGACAATGACTGTATGGGTATGTTTATGCATAAGTGGAAAATTGTGCTCTAGACTGGAATTCGACGCAACATTGTAAAAACGACAACAACGTGGAAGAAAAATACGTCTGTATGTAAAAAATAAAGTCCTATGTCCTTTTGTATAAGAGGCATCAGCATCCATGGATTTTGGCATCTGTGGGGAGTCCTGGAACCAGTGCCCCATGCTTACCAAGGCATGACTGGAAGCCCAGGCTCCTTATCCCAGCCTGTCATGTCCCCACGTGGTGTGAATCCTGCCTGTCCCACACTCCCCTGGTCACTCTCCTCCAGCCCTGCCAGACTGCCCCCTTCTTCTGGAACAGGCCAAGCTGAATGCACGTCATGTCTGACCTCTAGGAATATCCGTTACTTTGTGAGCATGGCTCTGCTTCAGGAAGACGGGCTGCATTGTCACTAGAGAAGACGGGATGGAGGTTCCTTAAAAACCTACAAATGGACTTACCTGATGATCCAGCCTTCCCACGCCTGGGGATATGTCAAGAGAAAACTCTAACTCAAAAAGTCCCATGCACCTCAATGCTCACAGCAGCCCTATTTGTATTAGCCAGGACGTGGAACTAACCCCAACATCTAACGACTGGTGACTGGATAAAGAAGTAGTTGTCTTTTTATGCCGCGGAATACTACACAGCCGTGAAAAAGGATGGAACCATGCCATTTGCGGCAACATGGTTGGACACAGAGATAGTCATTCTGAGTGAAGTAAGCCAGAAGAGAGAAAAATGCCGCATGACACAACTTCCATGTGAAATCTAAGGAAAAAAGACAGAAATGATCTTAACTGCAAAAGACAAATAGAGCCACAGACATAGAGAAACAAACTTATGGTTACCAGGGAGGGACGGCGGTGGGAAGGGGTAAATATGGGAATCGGAAAATTGCCCGTCTTGGGGAGTGGTGGACATGTTAGCTCTCTTGATTGTGGCGATGGCTTTCTGGGTGTAGACATGTATGAAAATTGATCAAATACTACACGTGAGATGTGTCTAATTGACGGAACAGAAATCGTAGCCCTGTAAAGGTGTTTTAAAACAAAGAGATGGGCTGCGTTGTGTCCTATGTTTCTATGTGTCTTCAGGGAGGTCTCAGGGGGGCGGTGCTGGCCTTCCTGCCAACACGATGACACGAAGCCCGAACAATCCCCCAATCGATGGGAAGAAGAGACGAGCCATGGTCACATCTGGACCCCAAGCTTACACGTGGTGCATGGGTGCCATTTATCGCCAATCCAGCGAGGTTCCGGCCAGAGCTAGAGGCCGGGGCAGCGAACCGGGAGCGGCACTAAGGAGCATCGTGGCGCAGAGGCTGGACTGGGGGCCCGCAGGCTCCTCCCAGGAGGAGCCTCAGGGTTTGGGAGGTGGCTAACGTGCCTGCTTCGTGTCACCAGCAAGTGATGCCACCCGTGGAACATCAGCTGGAATCCTGAGCCGGGTCAGCCGTGGGTGATGCGGTAAAGGCTGCTTGCTAGCAGAGGGGACGCCAGACGGACGGTGAAGCAAGCAACAGGCTGCTGAGCTTCCGGCCTGTGTTTACCGTGCTTTCCGTGTCTCCCTGCATCTCAGGGTCACCCGGAGGAATTCGTGTGGAGTTTAGAGGCCGACGGCCTCTCGGTTCCTCATCAGCCTGGCAAGCCCCCCAGCCCTCTGCGGCCAGACCTCTGCGAGCGTCTTCCCTTGTTCTAGCAAAACCCTCCCCACCCTCGCCTGCGGCGGGCTTTTGCTTTTTTTTTTAATTGATGGCAGTGAGGATACCTTACAGCCTCCTCCGGCCCTTCCTTAGGGCTTCTGCCCTTAGACCACGGCAAGGGGCGGCCCCCCAACCCCCACCCCCGACACCCCCCCGCGCTGTCCTGGGTCCTGAACTACAGAGGGTCCCTCTGGCCCTGACACTCCCTCTGGCCACGCCCTCTACGGGGTGGAGTCAGCAGGGCCAAGGGGACACGCCCATTGGCTCCACCCCGTGCTCTGGAATCCCAGGACCCCGAATGCCCTGCCCCAGCAGCCCCTGACCCACTTGTAGTTTCTGCACCGGCTCTCCCCGGAGTTCAGCATCCCAGGACTCACAGAGAGGCCAACGGGCAGCTGTTGGCATGGAGGTTACGGACAGAGCCCGGATGTGAGGTCTGAGAGGTCTGAGTGTCCCCCTGTGCACATCCAAGGCCCCTTGGGGCATGGGATGGACCCAGCATTGGGAAGAAAAGGGTCAGGCTGGCGGTCAGAGACTGGGAATCGGCTCTCCCCGCACTGTCGCTTTCTTTGCAGGACTCCCCTGAGTCTGGGAATTCTAAAGTTGAGCCTGGACGTGTGTGGCACGTGACAGTGACTTTGCGTGTGTGTGCGCGCGCCTGAGGACGTGTGTGGTTGTGTGTATGTTGTGGGGGTGTGTGTGGTCCATGACTCCGTGTGTGTGTGTGCGTGGGGATGTAGGCGGAGCAGAGTCAGTGTGTGTGCACGTGTGTTTGTGTGTACGTGCATGCATTAGTTTTAAGAATACTAGAAGCTGTCCTTCAGAAGTCTGCAGTAGTAAAAACTGTATGGTGTCCCTCACTGTATAATTCAAACTGAAAATAATCTTCAATCACCAGAAATGTAGTCCCCCCCAGATTCTGATTCCCCCCCCTCCCATACCGATTATGCCCTCATTGTACTGATGAGGAAACTAGCTTAGAGATGTTAAGTGACTCAGCCAAGGGCATGGAGCTCGCGAGCCCAGGGCCAGGACGCAGTCCAAGCGGCGCGGCTCCAGAGGCCTGGAGCCCTGCTCACGACCGCGCGTGGCCTCTTGGCCGGGGGGTGGGGGGGGGTGGGGGTGGGGTGGGGGTGGGGGGAAGAGATTCTGACGGGCCGGGGCCAGCGTGCAGGCTGCCCAAGCCGCGGACTCTGCAAGTCGGGTGGAGGGTACCTGACGGCAGACGAGGGTAAAGGGCTGCTCAGAAATCAGATAGGTTCCTAGATCTTCGATGAGTAAGGAGGCTCAGTGCTCATCCTCGATCCCTTTGCTGGTGGCTAAAAGGGAGCAAGGCCCACGAGCGCGCTTCTGGGAGCGGCCTGCCAAAACCTGGAGCAGGGCTGCTCAGGACTGGCTCTGCAGCAGGAGCAGAGGGGGGCAATGTCGCCACCTGGTGGACATCCTTGGTAGTGGCAGTAGGAGGCCTAGCAGCCTGGGTATGGAGGCGGCAGGACGAGGTCCTAGTGGATGATCGTTTTCACATGGCTTAAAAAGCATTGCTTCATAGATTTTATCCACATTGGGGTCTATCCTACGATGGTAAATACGGTCTCCGTTACTCCATCTTAGCTGCATTGATTAATTTTTTTGAGGTTAGTTTTCTCTTCAATGATTTGGAAGCTATATTGTCTTCCAATTAAAATTCCCTCTAAGTTTTAGTAAGTCATCTCTAAGTTCATAACTTTATGTATAATTGGACCAGTATTGCTATAACAGTCTCAAAAACGGGATAATCTATTAGATCTTGTTTCTCAATCATGATACATTTAGCATATTTTACCTCTCTGCTGTTCCCCATTGTGTGCGTGTGTGCGCGTGCGCGTGCGCGGGCTACAGTTACTGCTTTTTAGACAGTTGCTTTCAGTTTGTTGCATTCGCAATGAAAATATAGGTATAAACATCTTGGATTTAATTGCTCGCTACCGCTATTTAATCCCATGTCTTTCCCATTTTTGAGGTATTTACTTCTTTCCCAATCAAATGGACTCATGATTGGCTAATTTTTTTCCAGCGGTAGACTTGGAACCCATACCAGTCTATACGCAGCTTTATGTTCTCCTCAGCAACACCTCTCAGCCTCAACACCCAACAACACTCTCCGTATCTAGGGCCCCAAGGCTCGTTTTAAAATGCGGCATTGTTTCTCATGTCCCCCCGCCCCCCTCCCGCCCCAGAAAGGAAGCAAGAATCTTCCTTGATTTAACGTGCTGCCTTTTTAGGACTGGCTAGTCTTGTCTGGTGAATGGATATTAAGAGAGATTTCCTTAAACTTCCTCCTGCTTCGTGCCATACCTCGACTTCATTGAGAAGCAGGTTTTTCCCGTCTCTAAGACGGGCTTCCGCTTTGAACTGCTAAACCATCACGGCACACTTTTTCTCCATACTTATTCCTGGAAAACTGAGCTCTCTGCCGGAGTAAAGACGGTTCCCGTCAGAGAAGTGTGGCTCCCTGTCCCAAGGTCAGAATGTAGAAGAAAGGGAAGATTCCTGTTTCCGAGGGTTCCATTTTGTCAGGTTAGAGATCTAGTCATCCGTGTGGCTGCGGTGGAATCTGCAGTATCTTGCCTCACAGTTTCCTTTTTCTGGCTTAGCAGGGGAGCCGCATTAGCTGAGGTCGCGGCGCTATGGCCCTTGTCAGGATCCCGGTGCTGAGGCAGCCCCTTCCCCCCACCCCCTCTCCTTGTCATTTTGATCGTGCAAACTGGGTGCCAGCTGTGTGAACCCTGCTCCTGGCCGCCAGGATTGCCCCCCCGCCTCCCCACGCGACGTGTCCCCAGTTCCTCGGCGTCCCTCACTGCAACCAGCTAGCTCCAGGAAGGGTGCGAGCTGGCTTCCGCTGTCGTCCTTCCTCCTTCCTGTCCAGGCGGGCCCTCCTTTTGCGCTAGTCGGCCCGAAACCTTCTCTCCCGCGCTGCATAGGCTGAAGGAATGCCTCAGCGTTTGCAGCCGCTAGAGGGCGCTCTTGTCCTCTCTTTGGGCCCCTTCAGCGCTTCCAGTGGAAATTTCCGAGGTGGGAAGGGCTTGGGGGTTCTCTGTATCTAGGGGCTCCCGATCCAGCCGATTCAACTAACTGTGGGTTGAAAATATTCGGGAAAAAACGGAAAGTTTCGAAAAGCGACAATTGAACTTGCCACACACCGGCAACCGCTTACATAGCATTCACGTTGCCTTGCATGCCGCGCGTCACCTAGAGATGATTTAAAGTACACAGGAGGACACAGCGAAAGAGAATGTGACAATGACTGTATGGGTATGTTTATGCATAAGTGGAAAATTGTGCTCTAGACTGGAATTCGACGCAACATTGTAAAAACGACAACAACGTGGAAGAAAAATACGTCTGTATGTAAAAAATAAAGTCCTATGTCCTTTTGTATAAGAGGCATCAGCATCCATGGATTTTGGCATCTGTGGGGAGTCCTGGAACCAGTGCCCCATGCTTACCAAGGCATGACTGGAAGCCCAGGCTCCTTATCCCAGCCTGTCATGTCCCCACGTGGTGTGAATCCTGCCTGTCCCACACTCCCCTGGTCACTCTCCTCCAGCCCTGCCAGACTGCCCCCTTCTTCTGGAACAGGCCAAGCTGAATGCACGTCATGTCTGACCTCTAGGAATATCCGTTACTTTGTGAGCATGGCTCTGCTTCAGGAAGACGGGCTGCATTGTCACTAGAGAAGACGGGATGGAGGTTCCTTAAAAACCTACAAATGGACTTACCTGATGATCCAGCCTTCCCACGCCTGGGGATATGTCAAGAGAAAACTCTAACTCAAAAAGTCCCATGCACCTCAATGCTCACAGCAGCCCTATTTGTATTAGCCAGGACGTGGAACTAACCCCAACATCTAACGACTGGTGACTGGATAAAGAAGTAGTTGTCTTTTTATGCCGCGGAATACTACACAGCCGTGAAAAAGGATGGAACCATGCCATTTGCGGCAACATGGTTGGACACAGAGATAGTCATTCTGAGTGAAGTAAGCCAGAAGAGAGAAAAATGCCGCATGACACAACTTCCATGTGAAATCTAAGGAAAAAAGACAGAAATGATCTTAACTGCAAAAGACAAATAGAGCCACAGACATAGAGAAACAAACTTATGGTTACCAGGGAGGGACGGCGGTGGGAAGGGGTAAATATGGGAATCGGAAAATTGCCCGTCTTGGGGAGTGGTGGACATGTTAGCTCTCTTGATTGTGGCGATGGCTTTCTGGGTGTAGACATGTATGAAAATTGATCAAATACTACACGTGAGATGTGTCTAATTGACGGAACAGAAATCGTAGCCCTGTAAAGGTGTTTTAAAACAAAGAGATGGGCTGCGTTGTGTCCTATGTTTCTATGTGTCTTCAGGGAGGTCTCAGGGGGGCGGTGCTGGCCTTCCTGCCAACACGATGACACGAAGCCCGAACAATCCCCCAATCGATGGGAAGAAGAGACGAGCCATGGTCACATCTGGACCCCAAGCTTACACGTGGTGCATGGGTGCCATTTATCGCCAATCCAGCGAGGTTCCGGCCAGAGCTAGAGGCCGGGGCAGCGAACCGGGAGCGGCACTAAGGAGCATCGTGGCGCAGAGGCTGGACTGGGGGCCCGCAGGCTCCTCCCAGGAGGAGCCTCAGGGTTTGGGAGGTGGCTAACGTGCCTGCTTCGTGTCACCAGCAAGTGATGCCACCCGTGGAACATCAGCTGGAATCCTGAGCCGGGTCAGCCGTGGGTGATGCGGTAAAGGCTGCTTGCTAGCAGAGGGGACGCCAGACGGACGGTGAAGCAAGCAACAGGCTGCTGAGCTTCCGGCCTGTGTTTACCGTGCTTTCCGTGTCTCCCTGCATCTCAGGGTCACCCGGAGGAATTCGTGTGGAGTTTAGAGGCCGACGGCCTCTCGGTTCCTCATCAGCCTGGCAAGCCCCCCAGCCCTCTGCGGCCAGACCTCTGCGAGCGTCTTCCCTTGTTCTAGCAAAACCCTCCCCACCCTCGCCTGCGGCGGGCTTTTGCTTTTTTTTTTAATTGATGGCAGTGAGGATACCTTACAGCCTCCTCCGGCCCTTCCTTAGGGCTTCTGCCCTTAGACCACGGCAAGGGGCGGCCCCCCAACCCCCACCCCCGACACCCCCCCGCGCTGTCCTGGGTCCTGAACTACAGAGGGTCCCTCTGGCCCTGACACTCCCTCTGGCCACGCCCTCTACGGGGTGGAGTCAGCAGGGCCAAGGGGACACGCCCATTGGCTCCACCCCGTGCTCTGGAATCCCAGGACCCCGAATGCCCTGCCCCAGCAGCCCCTGACCCACTTGTAGTTTCTGCACCGGCTCTCCCCGGAGTTCAGCATCCCAGGACTCACAGAGAGGCCAACGGGCAGCTGTTGGCATGGAGGTTACGGACAGAGCCCGGATGTGAGGTCTGAGAGGTCTGAGTGTCCCCCTGTGCACATCCAAGGCCCCTTGGGGCATGGGATGGACCCAGCATTGGGAAGAAAAGGGTCAGGCTGGCGGTCAGAGACTGGGAATCGGCTCTCCCCGCACTGTCGCTTTCTTTGCAGGACTCCCCTGAGTCTGGGAATTCTAAAGTTGAGCCTGGACGTGTGTGGCACGTGACAGTGACTTTGCGTGTGTGTGCGCGCGCCTGAGGACGTGTGTGGTTGTGTGTATGTTGTGGGGGTGTGTGTGGTCCATGACTCCGTGTGTGTGTGTGCGTGGGGATGTAGGCGGAGCAGAGTCAGTGTGTGTGCACGTGTGTTTGTGTGTACGTGCATGCATTAGTTTTAAGAATACTAGAAGCTGTCCTTCAGAAGTCTGCAGTAGTAAAAACTGTATGGTGTCCCTCACTGTATAATTCAAACTGAAAATAATCTTCAATCACCAGAAATGTAGTCCCCCCCAGATTCTGATTCCCCCCCCTCCCATACCGATTATGCCCTCATTGTACTGATGAGGAAACTAGCTTAGAGATGTTAAGTGACTCAGCCAAGGGCATGGAGCTCGCGAGCCCAGGGCCAGGACGCAGTCCAAGCGGCGCGGCTCCAGAGGCCTGGAGCCCTGCTCACGACCGCGCGTGGCCTCTTGGCCGGGGGGTGGGGGGGGTGGGGGGGGGTGGGGGTGGGGGGAAGAGATTCTGACGGGCCGGGGCCAGCGTGCAGGCTGCCCAAGCCGCGGACTCTGCAAGTCGGGTGGAGAGTACCTGACGGCAGACGAGGGTAAAGGGCTGCTCAGAAATCAGATAGGTTCCTAGATCTTCGATGAGTAAGGAGGCTCAGTGCTCATCCTCGATCCCTTTGCTGGTGGCTAAAAGGGAGCAAGGCCCACGAGCGCGCTTCTGGGAGCGGCCTGCCAAAACCTGGAGCAGGGCTGCTCAGGACTGGCTCTGCAGCAGGAGCAGAGGGGGGCAATGTCGCCACCTGGTGGACATCCTTGGTAGTGGCAGTAGGAGGCCTAGCAGCCTGGGTATGGAGGCGGCAGGACGAGGTCCTAGTGGATGATCGTTTTCACATGGCTTAAAAAGCATTGCTTCATAGATTTTATCCACATTGGGGTCTATCCTACGATGGTAAATACGGTCTCCGTTACTCCATCTTAGCTGCATTGATTAATTTTTTTGAGGTTAGTTTTCTCTTCAATGATTTGGAAGCTATATTGTCTTCCAATTAAAATTCCCTCTAAGTTTTAGTAAGTCATCTCTAAGTTCATAACTTTATGTATAATTGGACCAGTATTGCTATAACAGTCTCAAAAACGGGATAATCTATTAGATCTTGTTTCTCAATCATGATACATTTAGCATATTTTACCTCTCTGCTGTTCCCCATTGTGTGCGTGTGTGCGCGTGCGCGTGCGCGGGCTACAGTTACTGCTTTTTAGACAGTTGCTTTCAGTTTGTTGCATTCGCAATGAAAATATAGGTATAAACATCTTGGATTTAATTGCTCGCTACCGCTATTTAATCCCATGTCTTTCCCATTTTTGAGGTATTTACTTCTTTCCCAATCAAATGGACTCATGATTGGCTAATTTTTTTCCAGCGGTAGACTTGGAACCCATACCAGTCTATACGCAGCTTTATGTTCTCCTCAGCAACACCTCTCAGCCTCAACACCCAACAACACTCTCCGTATCTAGGGCCCCAAGGCTCGTTTTAAAATGCGGCATTGTTTCTCATGTCCCCCCGCCCCCCTCCCGCCCCAGAAAGGAAGCAAGAATCTTCCTTGATTTAACGTGCTGCCTTTTTAGGACTGGCTAGTCTTGTCTGGTGAATGGATATTAAGAGAGATTTCCTTAAACTTCCTCCTGCTTCGTGCCATACCTCGACTTCATTGAGAAGCAGGTTTTTCCCGTCTCTAAGACGGGCTTCCGCTTTGAACTGCTAAACCATCACGGCACACTTTTTCTCCATACTTATTCCTGGAAAACTGAGCTCTCTGCCGGAGTAAAGACGGTTCCCGTCAGAGAAGTGTGGCTCCCTGTCCCAAGGTCAGAATGTAGAAGAAAGGGAAGATTCCTGTTTC
The DNA here is from genome assembly GCF_048564905.1 of Vicugna pacos. Lineage (NCBI taxonomy): Eukaryota > Metazoa > Chordata > Mammalia > Artiodactyla > Camelidae > Vicugna > Vicugna pacos. The sequence continues at coordinate 80,445 of NW_027328780.1, forward strand.
CGAGGGTTCCATTTTGTCAGGTTAGAGATCTAGTCATCCGTGTGGCTGCGGTGGAATCTGCAGTATCTTGCCTCACAGTTTCCTTTTTCTGGCTTAGCAGGGGAGCCGCATTAGCTGAGGTCGCGGCGCTATGGCCCTTGTCAGGATCCCGGTGCTGAGGCAGCCCCTTCCCCCCACCCCCTCTCCTTGTCATTTTGATCGTGCAAACTGGGTGCCAGCTGTGTGAACCCTGCTCCTGGCCGCCAGGATTGCCCCCCCGCCTCCCCACGCGACGTGTCCCCAGTTCCTCGGCGTCCCTCACTGCAACCAGCTAGCTCCAGGAAGGGTGCGAGCTGGCTTCCGCTGTCGTCCTTCCTCCTTCCTGTCCAGGCGGGCCCTCCTTTTGCGCTAGTCGGCCCGAAACCTTCTCTCCCGCGCTGCATAGGCTGAAGGAATGCCTCAGCGTTTGCAGCCGCTAGAGGGCGCTCTTGTCCTCTCTTTGGGCCCCTTCAGCGCTTCCAGTGGAAATTTCCGAGGTGGGAAGGGCTTGGGGGTTCTCTGTATCTAGGGGCTCCCGATCCAGCCGATTCAACTAACTGTGGGTTGAAAATATTCGGGAAAAAACGGAAAGTTTCGAAAAGCGACAATTGAACTTGCCACACACCGGCAACCGCTTACATAGCATTCACGTTGCCTTGCATGCCGCGCGTCACCTAGAGATGATTTAAAGTACACAGGAGGACACAGCGAAAGAGAATGTGACAATGACTGTATGGGTATGTTTATGCATAAGTGGAAAATTGTGCTCTAGACTGGAATTCGACGCAACATTGTAAAAACGACAACAACGTGGAAGAAAAATACGTCTGTATGTAAAAAATAAAGTCCTATGTCCTTTTGTATAAGAGGCATCAGCATCCATGGATTTTGGCATCTGTGGGGAGTCCTGGAACCAGTGCCCCATGCTTACCAAGGCATGACTGGAAGCCCAGGCTCCTTATCCCAGCCTGTCATGTCCCCACGTGGTGTGAATCCTGCCTGTCCCACACTCCCCTGGTCACTCTCCTCCAGCCCTGCCAGACTGCCCCCTTCTTCTGGAACAGGCCAAGCTGAATGCACGTCATGTCTGACCTCTAGGAATATCCGTTACTTTGTGAGCATGGCTCTGCTTCAGGAAGACGGGCTGCATTGTCACTAGAGAAGACGGGATGGAGGTTCCTTAAAAACCTACAAATGGACTTACCTGATGATCCAGCCTTCCCACGCCTGGGGATATGTCAAGAGAAAACTCTAACTCAAAAAGTCCCATGCACCTCAATGCTCACAGCAGCCCTATTTGTATTAGCCAGGACGTGGAACTAACCCCAACATCTAACGACTGGTGACTGGATAAAGAAGTAGTTGTCTTTTTATGCCGCGGAATACTACACAGCCGTGAAAAAGGATGGAACCATGCCATTTGCGGCAACATGGTTGGACACAGAGATAGTCATTCTGAGTGAAGTAAGCCAGAAGAGAGAAAAATGCCGCATGACACAACTTCCATGTGAAATCTAAGGAAAAAAGACAGAAATGATCTTAACTGCAAAAGACAAATAGAGCCACAGACATAGAGAAACAAACTTATGGTTACCAGGGAGGGACGGCGGTGGGAAGGGGTAAATATGGGAATCGGAAAATTGCCCGTCTTGGGGAGTGGTGGACATGTTAGCTCTCTTGATTGTGGCGATGGCTTTCTGGGTGTAGACATGTATGAAAATTGATCAAATACTACACGTGAGATGTGTCTAATTGACGGAACAGAAATCGTAGCCCTGTAAAGGTGTTTTAAAACAAAGAGATGGGCTGCGTTGTGTCCTATGTTTCTATGTGTCTTCAGGGAGGTCTCAGGGGGGCGGTGCTGGCCTTCCTGCCAACACGATGACACGAAGCCCGAACAATCCCCCAATCGATGGGAAGAAGAGACGAGCCATGGTCACATCTGGACCCCAAGCTTACACGTGGTGCATGGGTGCCATTTATCGCCAATCCAGCGAGGTTCCGGCCAGAGCTAGAGGCCGGGGCAGCGAACCGGGAGCGGCACTAAGGAGCATCGTGGCGCAGAGGCTGGACTGGGGGCCCGCAGGCTCCTCCCAGGAGGAGCCTCAGGGTTTGGGAGGTGGCTAACGTGCCTGCTTCGTGTCACCAGCAAGTGATGCCACCCGTGGAACATCAGCTGGAATCCTGAGCCGGGTCAGCCGTGGGTGATGCGGTAAAGGCTGCTTGCTAGCAGAGGGGACGCCAGACGGACGGTGAAGCAAGCAACAGGCTGCTGAGCTTCCGGCCTGTGTTTACCGTGCTTTCCGTGTCTCCCTGCATCTCAGGGTCACCCGGAGGAATTCGTGTGGAGTTTAGAGGCCGACGGCCTCTCGGTTCCTCATCAGCCTGGCAAGCCCCCCAGCCCTCTGCGGCCAGACCTCTGCGAGCGTCTTCCCTTGTTCTAGCAAAACCCTCCCCACCCTCGCCTGCGGCGGGCTTTTGCTTTTTTTTTTAATTGATGGCAGTGAGGATACCTTACAGCCTCCTCCGGCCCTTCCTTAGGGCTTCTGCCCTTAGACCACGGCAAGGGGCGGCCCCCCAACCCCCACCCCCGACACCCCCCCGCGCTGTCCTGGGTCCTGAACTACAGAGGGTCCCTCTGGCCCTGACACTCCCTCTGGCCACGCCCTCTACGGGGTGGAGTCAGCAGGGCCAAGGGGACACGCCCATTGGCTCCACCCCGTGCTCTGGAATCCCAGGACCCCGAATGCCCTGCCCCAGCAGCCCCTGACCCACTTGTAGTTTCTGCACCGGCTCTCCCCGGAGTTCAGCATCCCAGGACTCACAGAGAGGCCAACGGGCAGCTGTTGGCATGGAGGTTACGGACAGAGCCCGGATGTGAGGTCTGAGAGGTCTGAGTGTCCCCCTGTGCACATCCAAGGCCCCTTGGGGCATGGGATGGACCCAGCATTGGGAAGAAAAGGGTCAGGCTGGCGGTCAGAGACTGGGAATCGGCTCTCCCCGCACTGTCGCTTTCTTTGCAGGACTCCCCTGAGTCTGGGAATTCTAAAGTTGAGCCTGGACGTGTGTGGCACGTGACAGTGACTTTGCGTGTGTGTGCGCGCGCCTGAGGACGTGTGTGGTTGTGTGTATGTTGTGGGGGTGTGTGTGGTCCATGACTCCGTGTGTGTGTGTGCGTGGGGATGTAGGCGGAGCAGAGTCAGTGTGTGTGCACGTGTGTTTGTGTGTACGTGCATGCATTAGTTTTAAGAATACTAGAAGCTGTCCTTCAGAAGTCTGCAGTAGTAAAAACTGTATGGTGTCCCTCACTGTATAATTCAAACTGAAAATAATCTTCAATCACCAGAAATGTAGTCC